>NW_009718643.1:0-8636 GCF_000703405.1 Apaloderma vittatum | reverse complement strand
TTCCTGCTGTCCATCCTGTATAGTTTGAATGGCAAATTAAATAAGTGGTCGACTTAATTTTAAATGTCTAATCATGTACTTTTGTCCTGGCTTTAGGCTGTCAGTAGCACAGAAGTAATCAGGAACGTAACATTTGTTTAGTTAACTAAAAGGTAGGGACAGTAGCACTTAGATTAGAGGCAGCTGTAGGTGTCCTCTAGTCGGTATTTGCAGAAGAGGGGATAATGTACTAAGTCGTACGAATACTCAGTAGTTTAACAGTTTCTCCAGGAGCTGTTAACCCATTTTCTTTAACCATGTGTTTTAATTTATTTTTTTCTTAACACTTCCCAAACTTTTATTACTAAACAAAAGCAATGAAACAAAAATGTAGGATAAAAGCATTAAGAATGTGAGAAATGCTTCCGTATTCCTGTGACTGTCCAGTGCTTTGAGAATTTTCATGGAGTAGCCATTCCTACAGCCTGTAGGAAAGCAAATCCAGCAGCAAAAAATGTGAGAACATCTGGAGTGCAAGCCGAGTATCTAGGTCAACAAATGACAGTTAAGTTGTTGCTTAAAACAAGTTAAGGATGGGAGTTGAGCCTCGCTTCTGCAGGATTATCTTAAAGTCATACTTCTTTGTTGTTGTCCAGTGATTCATCTTTCAAGTTTCTGGGAGAACACAATTTTCAGCTTCGGTAGCTTTCCACGTGCTTATATATATATCTTATATATATCTTATAGCTGAGGGAACTTTATCGATCTTGTTAGTGAGGTGCGTCAGAAAGTGTCACTTTGTCACGCGGGAGCACGGCGGCCTGAGAGACATGTGCACTAAATGAAAATGTGCCTTTGACATCTGAGGGCTGCTCCTCCAGAGAAGAGTTTCTATTGACATTTTCATAGAGCTCCGATTGTGAGATATGTACATCCTTTGTACCTGTAATTTACGGATTTATTTTTCTTTGGTGCAGTCTGAGGTTGTTCTTGGGCAACTCGGAGTGTTCTAGAAGGCCTGTATGTGTCTTCCAAGTACTTCATTATGTGTGGAAGTGTGTTAGGTTGCATAAAAAAAGGAAATGTGAAGTGAATGAGGGAATTCAGTTGAGTAATAACGGGCATGTCAGAGTCATTTGACAAACATGGCAGTCTTTTTTTGTGAATATTCTACAGTTGTACAGTTTTGGCAAATGACAGGGTATTTTTGGAAGACTGTCTAGGAGTTACTGTACTTTTAAAAATTCAAGTGAATATGGGTGTAGTTGCCTGCAGTAGAATCTTAGCTGCTCTTCTAGAAGAATATTGAAAACCGCATTGCTATTATCTTAGTCTTATCCCTCAAATACAGAAATACAGCTGTGCTTTGTTAGTAATTCCAGTCTGGAGTTTAGGGCTCTTTAATCATTTGTACGCACCGTAAGGAGGCCTCTAGAGTCATTACAGTCTGATGGGGAGAGAACATGTGCCGGGACGTAGGTGAGAAAATGAGAACTCCAGAATATTAATTGGAACTCTGCACTGTATCTGCCCTCACATTGAGAAGTACCTTACTTTATATAAAATCCTATTTATGCGAGTAGGCTTGCTTTTTTTTTTTTTCTTCCAAAAGTAAATGATAATCAAATTCTGATTCCCAGGTATTGCATGGATGCATTAATAAGCCCTAGTGTTTTCACTGAGCTAGGGAATGTGCGCTTCTTTGAATATTTTCTAGACAACTGATTATCTTCATTAACTGGCTTGTAAAATAAAATTGCATAGATGTGTTACATCCGTATGAGCATGTATTTTAATGTGTAGAAAGAGATGCAGGAAATAAGTCAGCAGTGGAGCTGTACCCCGCCTAACAGAACAAGGTGGCTCATTCTGTAAGCATTCAGGAGTTATTAGGAAGAAGCATCTTGAAAAACGCTTTATTTTTTGGTGACAGTAAATATGGAAAAAAAGCAAAAAGGGCTAAAAAGAACAGAACAAACTAAAATTAATAACTAGCTAATGACGTGCTAATTGTTGAGGGCGATGTGCAGCTGACGAGTGATGTGATGACAGTCAACAGACTATTTCCATTAATAGTTCACAGAGGGCTGAAACTAAGGGAAGGATTTAGTTCTGTACTGTGGAAACCTCAGTGTAACAAATATAATCTCCTCAAAAGTTCTTGCACTCCAAACCTCTTCTAGCTCTTTATAGTTATCAGGTAATTTCAAATTTGTACTCCTGATGATATTGTCTTTTTCACTGGGAACTGGGATTTTTTTTTTTGGTCAATCTGTGCTTTGAGCCTGATGGTTTTTTTCAGGGACCAAGAACTGTGTGACATCCTTATGGGCTGTACTGGAGGTGATGGAAATTCTCTGCAATTGCTTCTTTCAGCACTGAACTGCCGATTTAGAGGAAAGACAGTGATATTTAGTGTGTTTAAATGCTTCAGCCAAAAAGCTCCATTCTGGGGTATGCAATTCAAACTAGTGTTCACAATGCAATTAAAAATCACTGTCATTTAAAAGGACTTTATATGAAAAGAGGAGGTTCAGGAAGGCTTCAGTATCTCAGTAATTGGCTTTTTGCTTTTTTTAAATTAAAAATCCGTATATTTGCAGTATAATAAATCTTGTATAAGAACAGCAGACTCTTAGTAATGGGCAGTTTCTCTAGATCACAGCTGCGTGCTGTAATTGTTCTCTGCATCAGTGTTGACTGGTTCCATTTAATAGTCTTCAGGGTAGAAAATCTTGTATTTATTTTCACACTTCATTTTCATAACATCTCAAAGAAAATATTTTCCAAGAAATAAGAATGAAAATGGCTGAGTCCAAAAGTGACGAAATACTCGGTTTGGAGTCGCAGCCATTATCTTTGATGTCAATCATCAGTGTTTCTTAGCTCGGGTTTAGTAGTCGGGGAAGCGCTTCGCTGCTTAATTCTGCTTTTACTTTTTATGACGCTCGGTAAGCCAAGCGAGCCAAGAGCTGAAGAAGTGAATGAAGTTGAACAAAATAAACTAAAATTAGCAACGTGGTTTTTCTTGCTGTGAGCAAAGGATAACTGATTCATGATGTGAGGAGAGTAAGGAGACAGACCGCAGTTTTCAGTTCGCCATCTCTGCTCTGTGCGTTAGTAACTGGTCTTGGTGTCCTTAGGTTTTACTACATTTGGACGTTTTGAGGATGAGGATTTAATTCAAAGTCTTGAATATGAAGCTCGTACCTGTTATGGAAATTCCACCTTTCGCTGTCTGGCCTTATGTTCGTTCATAAAGGGGGAGGTGTAATAGGAAGAACGAGGTCTCTTTTGGTAGAGCGTGAAGACCATGTCATTTGGCTGGACGCTAAGGCAAGATTCTGGTTCTCCATTTGTTCTCGCTAGCCCTTAGCCAGTCTTTCTGAAAAACAGAGAGTTGGTTTTTCTGCTTTAAGCTTCTGACTTGGCCGCCGTCTGCAGCTCCCCCACCTTTGCTCTCCCCACCCTTTTGTATGGGCTCGTTACCCGATGGCCACTTCTTTCTGCTTGCAGGGCCTTTTGTTGACTTTCCTGCATCTTCCCTGTTTCTTACTTAGGGCTCCTCACCCTTTGCACAGACAGATTGTTAAGGATTTTCTCACGGGAAATGAGAGCTCTGATTTCACGAGCACGTGTGTTTTCAATTTTGCAAGGTTGTTCTCTGAAGTGGATGAAGCACACTCGGCTTGAGGGTTGGAGTCTCTTCTTCTGAAGTGTGTTATTCTCTTGCCCACCTGCCGTGCTGGGAACCTTGCTGCATAAACTGCATGTTGAGACAAAACAGTGATTTCAAAATGTGAAGTATCTTTACTTTCTACTGAGGGCAACAGTCAATTCTGGAGCATTCTGTTGTGCACAGAATTGCACATGTTTCTGCTGGAGTTTATGTTTTAATTCAGGTGCATTATGTTAAGGAGAAAGGACAAGGAGGTGAGACCTCATCGCTCTTTGCAACTACCTGAAAAGATGTTGTAGAGAGGTTGGGACTGGTCTCTTCTCACAGGTAATTAGTGCTAGAATGGCTTCAAACTGCAACAGGGGAGGGTTAGACTGAGCATTAGGAAAAAATTTTTCCCAGAAAGTGCAGTCAGCCCTTGGCACAGGCTGCCCGGGGAGGTGTTTAAAGGTTGTTTAGATGTGGCGTTGGGGGAGATGGGTTAGGGGTGAGCTTTGCAGAGTAGGGTTAGTGGTTGGACTTGATGATCCTGATGGTCTTTTCCAACCTGAATGATTCAGTGATTCTATGATCTGGCCAATGCTGAAAAAAAATCACACGAGGAAGTTGATTTAAAGATGTAACTTGAAGGAGGAAGCGGAACCTATTGTAGCAGATCCAGCTAGGTACTCAGCTGAGGACCACAGCAGGAGAGAGAGCACAAACAGATGGCATTATGGAGCATCTGCCAGAACCTTTCATTTTGTTCGGTGGAGAAAGTCAGCTGTAAGTCCAAAGAGTGGTGAAAGTGTGACGATTCAGCTTTGGCAACTCTGAACAATTGAACAGTGTAATCTTCGACTCATTTCGTTACGTGTTTGGCCACTGCCAGACCTATTTGGACTTCAATTTATTACTAGAGCTTTTAAGTGCTATCTGTATACAATACCATTTGTGCAGTTATTGCTGGTAGACTAGGAATGTGAGACAAGTCATCTTCAGGGAAAGGCACGACTGTAAAAGTGTATGGCGAAAGCAGTTAAGTACAGGCAGATTTATTTTTAGAGCTATCATTATGTATCACAATTTAACTTGTGATATTAAGGTCTTTAAATCTACACAGGAGCATTGAAATGCAATCATTAGTAACAGCAGCAGGGATGCAAAGAGGCAGCAGGTGGCGAGAAGGTAGGAGATAACAAATGCAAGTCACCTTGTCGTAAGATTCCCAGCGACTGCGTGGAAATGAGAGGGATCTGTACAGGGAGGCACTTCAGGAGGTGTGAAATGAGAGAAGAGGCTTTGAACAAGAAGGAGAAGTTATTTGATGGAGTCTTTTGGTAAAGGGATGAAGAATTATTATAGAGGAAGAGAAGAGTATTTTTTTCCAGAGTTCCTGAAGTAGAAGAAGAGCAAAACTACGTCAGATTTGTGTTAAAAGATTTGGCACTTTAATAATGTCACCCAAGGGAGATCTGTGATGGGCTGTTTATATAAGCTTATGTACCGTTTGTTTTCACTTTCTTGATGTCTATGATAGCTTTATATTTTATAATAGGGTATTCTGGATGTGCTGAAGTAAATTTGGTTTTTTGCCTACCCAAAGCTGGGTAGTTAGGCAGTTGGCCTTTCAATATTTGCTGAGGAACTGCATTTTTATGCAACTGTTTGCATTCTTCTCACTGTAATATTCCGTCTGCTCTTGTGTCAGATCTTCAGGCAGACTAAGTTGCCGCCTGTCTGGAGGAACATCCAGGCTACAAATTTTAGAGGGATCAATATGCTTCTTCCATGCTTTTGGTGGTATTAAGATTCATCGAATAGCGATAGTTACAAATCCAAAGCCTCTGATAGAAGTAAACTAATTTTTCCCTTCAGTACCAATAAAGATGCCTTGTTGTTGTTTGGGTTTGTTTGGGTTTTGTTTTTTTTTCTTTTCTTTTTCTTCCCTCCTTTCTCCATCACCCTCACTTCCTGACACACTCAGCAGGCTGAGAAACTCATCATGACTTTTACCTGCATCCCTGAGAAGACTTCTGTGATAGAAATAATTATAGTTGGGAAAACCTGTTTTATTCCATCCTGAGTTTAGTTTGTTTTTAAAGAGTAGTTTATGTTTTAAATGCCATGAGGTGGCTTATGGGAGGCAGAAAAAGACTGAGGAAGATGAAGGTCCTGTCAAGGTAAAGCAGCACCCGTTAGCAAGAACAATCAAGATGAAGAAATTTGGACCTCAAGAGCTACTTCATTTTGAAAAGGGCTTGCAATTTGGGTTTGAGGGGTTTTTGTTTGGTTGATTTTGGAATTAGCCAAATGCTGGGCATTTGGACTCATTTCAGAGCGCATTTGCAGCTATATACTTGAGGGTGAAAATGAGGTGGTCGGTGAGTCCTTTAGCTGCAAAGCAGGCTCTGTGTTAGCATCTGCTTTTGGGGAGAACGTGTCGTTCAGAGATTTGCATCTTCCTGCAAGACTTCCATTAGAAGGAGACATTAACTGGAAGACTATTACTTCATTAAGTGAAAGAATTTTTTACTACTGTTTTTCTATAAATACTTGGGGACTACATTTGTCTCAAGAAATGTGGTTTATTTGTGCATTACTCTGGAGATAATTGACTTTTGAAGATAGCTTTTAAAGAGAAATAATTCTCACATTTTATGACTTACTGGGGACACAAGAGAGCGATTCTTTATTCACCCACATAGATTCTTGGTGGCCAAATTATCATGTGTATGCTATACACTAATTTCACACCGAATCTGAAGCAGGAAGAATGTGAGCAGTATTTTGCACTCTGAAAGACACATCTCTATTGTAATGGGAGTTTGGGGGAATGATCAGAAATTGTCAAAACGAGAGGGAAATATCTGTGATTTTGGAGCAATTTTAGCAGAAGGAAGATGTTTGAATTGGTGGCACCACAACTCTGTATTCAGGGTCTCTTGGTTCATTATCCTGCTCTATTTTACACTAGTGAGTTCACTGGCCTTGAGTTTAAGACCAAATGAGCCTATTTATGGCTACATAAATACGGTCTCCGCTTTAATTTCAAGCATCCAAAAAGGTGTTGTTCTGCTTTTGCGAAAATGAACAAGTTCTGTTCTTCTCATCAGAAGAAATACGTTTAAGAAAATCTGGTAAGCTTTACCTTAGTGGCAGTCGTGCAAGTAGGAACATTATGGTAGGACCCTGACCGAAAGAATCCGTCTGCAGCGGTGCTGTACGAGCTCTGGGAGGGTGCTTTGATTTCTCATAACCTTCCCAATTTGTGACGGCTAGCTAGGATGACCTGATGGGGAGAATAAAAAATTAAGAGAGGGCAAAGGAATACCAGGAAAAATTCCTCACTTCCCCTCCTTCCTCCCCTGTTCTTACAGAGATTTTTATTTTACCGAGCTATTTAGGTGGTTTAATTCCTTCTGTTTTATTCAGTTGGTATCCAAATGCCAAAAATACCGAGGTCGCAGAACCTATCAGAATAGTAGGTTTAAAAAACCAACATCGTTATGTGTAGACTGCGGATGTCTTTAGTTTACAGTAGGATCATGATACCCCTTAATTAAAGGAAACTCTTCTTATCTTGCTTAAAGCAGCATTAAGTTTGTAGACAGCAAATCAAATTATGATAAAATACATTGTCTGCACACGTAGGGATTTCTGTATATAATTCTAGCTGTGAAAAGCATAGTAATGAGTTTGGGTTGTTGCTGCTGCGTAACTTGTGAGGTGGAATGGAAAGAGATCGAGGTTTTTTTAGTGTTGGTTGTACAAAGTATGTCAGGAGTTTTCAAATCAAATATTTGCAGAACAGCTTAAGATGAATGTGTTACTCCTGGCTGTATAGAACCTGACTCTGCTAAAGCGTGGTGTACCAAAATGAATAGGTAACCTTAAAATGTAACTTTTTGATTAATTGTTGTCTTGCACTGTGATTATTATCAGTGAGTTGCTGATCCAGGAGGGTTTTTAGGAGTGTCATTTGCCTTGCAGTTGGCTAAGGTCTTATTGTGTCCACAAACTATCACGTTTTTTAATTTAGTCATGAGAATGTGGATTGATTGTAGGTACACAGCTCTCTAACTTCAAGTGTGATGTCTTCAGAAAACTATTCCCTTGGTTGCAGGACTGTTATATCTTTGCTCTTTGTGTGGGTTGGTTGCAGTTGCTTTCAGATTTTTTGAATTTTTGTTTTTCATAGAATGTGCTGCTTCTGATCTAGGATGTTAACCCATTATAAATTTTACTAATGACTTACAGACTTGTTCGTAGAATTTCTTGCTCGCACCATGCGGGAAACTTAATGCAGAAGTGGAAATTGTTACTGTTTAAAAGATCATTAAGATTTCACAAAACTGAAAAGCTAATTTTATACTTCCTTAGCATCTATTAAGCTCTGACATTAGTAATGCAGTATTTATCGGAAGATAATCAGGTCAGCTTTTTATGAGGAAGGACAAATTACCAAGAAAAATTGCAAATAGCGTTCTGGAGACAAAAAAAGTAGATAGACAATGTGTTTTTTGTTTGTTTGTTTGTTTTTGTGTTGTTTTTTTTCAACTAAAAAATACGTTAGCAGCTGTTTTATAGATTGGTCACCAGGGCTCTAATGTGGGATAATTAACTCTGCCTTACATAAGGTAAATTATGCTTTCAGTCTTTGGGTGCTACTAATGAAAGGCCCTTTAGGAAAATGGAGAATGAACTGTAGGATCAATTTTTGAGTCTTTCTGGTGCTGTTTACTTTAGCTACCACATTACCTGATGCCACAGGGAGTAGGAAGAAGCAAATAACAATCCTTTACTCAGACACGCAGAAACCCAAACGTGCAGCACGTGCAGTTTGAGTCTCCTTCCAGAGCATTAATGGTTTCTTAGCGTCTGCTGGGAGGAGTTGAAGAATCCATAGAGTTCTGATCAAATGGCAGTAAATTTTGGGCATGTTCCAGGTCTCTCTACAAATATCCTCCTGCTGGAGGGCAGGAAGGCTCTGCAGAGG
>NW_009718642.1:67821-68118 GCF_000703405.1 Apaloderma vittatum | reverse complement strand
CGATCATTGCTACGACCCTTTTTATACGCGATGTGTCCGGACTGCGCTTCTGGGGCGAGGAGGAAACCTCACTCCCCCGTGTATATACGAGTAGATGTAAATCATCGTTACCTGTATTTTTATTTTCACCGTCCCTCGTTGCTATGTGGGGTTTTTTTTTTGCTTTGTTTTTACTCTAGCCACTCGTAAAAGACTTTAAAATAAAAGTACCCATTTGACTCTCAGGGTAAAACAGAGAACTATCGCTCCTGTCCCTCGCCGTGGAGACAACGAGGCGCCGCTCGCTCCCGTGACCTC
>NW_009718642.1:36841-67764 GCF_000703405.1 Apaloderma vittatum | reverse complement strand
GGCCCCGCGGGAAGGGGCGGCGGGAGCGGCTGCCGGGGCGCGGGCTTGGTTTGTGGTTGGGTTTTGGTTTTTTTAAGTTGAGCATTTCTGTATATTTCTGGTTGTTACACCAAAAAAAAGTTTTAACTTTATAATTAATGTATAAGGTATGGGAGTAATGAGCAAGAGATGATATAGAAAGCACTTTGTTTGCTAAACACTTTAAATCAATCAATAAACTTTAAGGAAACGGCGGCTTTCCGTGGTGACGGGTCCCTGGTTTTCGGCTGAGTTTTTGTAAGACAAGTTTCCTCTGAAAAACGCCTAGCTCACAACATATTTGGAGGGATGTCTTGCATCATCCTTTCTTTTCTTTTTTTCCCGTTTCGTTTACTCTGAGACAGTATTTCTTATGCACAAATAAATTTTATTCTTCTTGTGCGAGAGGAGGTATTTCCCTTCTTAGTTCCCTTGTCTGCATTTTGTTAATTGGCTTTGCAGATTGCCATTGTGCAATATTAAAAACAAACAAACAAAAAATCTAGTACAGAACCCGAGATGTTTCCTGTGCTTCGGCAGACGGGGAGTCTGATATTTCGGATTTATGTAAATTTAATAAATAGGCTCTTTCATTTAGATTCTGCCACTTAAAAAAAAAAAAAATGGGATCTTTCCATCTCCTTTCGGCTAATTACTTTCAAACTAGTGTCAAAGTCGGTCTTTTGTAATCCTCACTTTATTATATTTTTTCTTAAATTCAAAGAAAAGGTCGCTAACCGCTCTGACCAGGTGTAGCTCTACCACCAGCGCCCAGCCCGATGCCGAAGCGATCCCGTATTGTCGCGCTCCCTGCGGGTCCCAAACTTCGCGCCGGGGAAGAGCTCTCTCTTTCCACCAGCTTTTGGGGTGGGGGTTTGTTTGTCTGTTTGGTTTTTTTTCCTCGGCCCAGAAATTCGACGATTGCCTTTCCAAGTGCAATTTTAAGAAACCGGCTTTTTTTTTCCGGAGCGATTTTGGAGAGCGAAGAGAACGGATGAGCGCTGCGCATGGGACTGGCCGCGGTCCTCGTCCCGCCTCGCTGCCCCACGGCCAGGGGGGCCGGGCTCCGCTCCCCGCTTCGGCTCCTTCCTCCTGGTCCCTCCAGCCTGGGTCAGTTGGAAATAAAACCCACCGCCGTCATTGATATTCCAGGCAAGGGGCGATCGGTGCAGACGCCCGCAGGGACGGGGAGGGGGGGCCCTTGCCCGGGTGGGTGCTGGGACACAGCAGGACACCCCAGCTCCACGCTGGGTATTCATATCCCCTCCTTCAGAAGCGTGCAAGTGCCAGAAGTCTTGCCCCAGACTCGTTTGAATTTGCGTAGGTAAGAACTCTTATGATAAAAGACGTTTCAAAGCAAATTTTAAGGGCAAACATTAGAAGTAGTGCTCGGAGTACAGCTCAGCATAGCTTTTACTGGTGGGAGAAATACAGCTAAACTGAGAAATGAATACTCAGAAGACTCTTACACTGTAAAACTAACCCATTACTGACCAGTTTTGAGCAAGTGCTACCAGCAGCTCAGATGGGACATGACCCAGCTCAATTAAGAGATTATTCAAGCCCTTGTCTATGCACCGGGAGCTCCAAGCAAATAATTCAACTCCAACAGGGAGCTGCTCAGAGCTTCGGAGTAGGTGATTTTCCTACTCCAGGTCAGTCAGCATCCTGCCAGTGAAACCTGCTCATGTGAGTATTATTACTCACAGCTGTTGGATAAAGGAGTCAGCCCGAGATTCCCAGTCATTAAACTCGATTTAACAAGGCTTCTCACATTTTATAGCTGTGCTGAAAACAGAGCCGCAGGTATCTTTCTCTGCATAGTTAGGAAGTTATTGATAACCCTTGCTCGAGCGCTTCATCCAGAGGTCTGAGCTTGCAGAAGTCAAGAGTAAAGCTGCAGATCCTCAGCCCTAGAGTGTGTCCTCGGCAGCGTGCAGACCCTGCAGCAGTGCAGAGCCTGCCGCACTCTCATCCCAGGATATTGTCTGTATGCAGAGACCATCAAGAGTATCAGCACCAAAGAGCTAACTCACATGATGCTCCCTAGACCAGGGCTCTGCAGCTGGTACGTGGTGTTGGACCATCCTGTGTGGTTACAGACTTGACAGGGAGAAGCTTGATGATACCAGCATGGGGCAGCTCTTGAGAAGCATCCCTTTGCCGAACGCTCAGCACTCGCTGCTCTGCAGCAAAATACTGTCACCTGCCTCAGTGTCCTGGCTCCATCACCCATGTTCCTGCCTCTGGCTCTCTAAGGCAACAAAACAGGGCTTGGAATGACAATTTGAGGTTATCATAGTAAATAGTCATAAAAAGCCCCCCCTCAGTTCACGTATGGACCCCTCAGCAAGGCCCAAGAGCCGATTCCCACAGAGCACCTACCCGGTGTACCCGTGGCACCGCACGCAATGGGCTGTGCTCCTGCCTGGAGCTTTTTGGAGGGATGCAGCTCGTTTTCAGGGAGTCATCGATGGGAAACAGAGACTCTGGTAAGGTAGAATCTGCTGACTGAAGGGAAGGTATTATGAAACAAGCAGGAGGTGTTTGTGGTTCATTCTGTGAGTTAAATTTTTAAAAATTTGTTACTCATTCATAAAATTTAGTGTTACAGGATTCAGAGTGCAGAGCACATTCAAGAGGACATTTAGCCAGAGGACAAACTGTCATCTCAGATACCCTGAGCGGCACATTCACAGTCTAATTCAGTATTTTCAAGTGATGTCTTCGGCATGTACTGAAGAAGATTTGGGGCATCAGCATGTTTTTCAACTAATTCCCACAAAGTCAATGTTAAATCCAAGGGTGCAAGCCTCTATTAGTGAGAAATGATTCAGATATTAATTGCAACTTACCATGTTCACTATGTGATTGAATGAGGCAAAAAGAAAACTGCATCTATTTTACTTCAGATATTTCGACTTACACTGAACAAGTTTCAATTGTTCACGTTCATTGAATAAACAGTAGTAAAATGTCTTATAATTGAAAAAACAGAAAAAACCACATAAATACAGACAGATAGATCCCAAATTATTGGAAGATAACTGAAAATGTTTTGAAATATTTTGTATCATTCTTTCACACAACAGTCAATGATATTATACCAAATCATTGGAAACCATTGTTCTATATTATCACTCCTCAGAATTTCTTGGCATTATTTCCAGTTGAGCAAAGAATGTAGGTTTAGTGAGTCACTTTTTAAGGTGAATTCTTAGGATTTTTTCACAGATATTGCAGATCTTCTGGTTCGGGCTGAACTCACAGTCATGTTAGGTGTTTCTATTCTTATACTAAATAAGCAAAATGGTAAAAAAAATTTTGTCTGTATGAACTTAAATACATTTCCATAAAATACACCATGGTATATGTTGCTACGTTGGCAAATATCCATTAACTCCTGTACTACATGTATAAAATTATTTTGCTCAGACATAGGTGTATTTAGTTACTCCAAGGAACATTATTTTACAATGTCTGGGCAGTTCTGGTCTTCAGGTTCTGTCTCAAAGAGTAAGCAAGTAAACATGGTTGTCATATAAGCTTTTCTTAAGAGCAAGTAAAACAAAGATTTATTTTTTTTTATTATATTGGAAGATTTGCCAGACTCTGGGAGGTAAACCAAGGCACAGATCAGAGTGGACACTGAAGATGAAGGGGAGAGGCAAGTAAACAAACGGAATCCTGATGGGATCAGTTTGTCTCACAAAGTGGGTTTACATAAACCACATTCTTCTCAATCTGGTGAGTGTTTTTCCCCTTCTGCCCATTCAGTTCTGTACTACATGCTTGTGTCACACAGATGTCTCAGGTGGACAGGACGATGGCTGTCACAGCGAAATTAACCCCGACAGTAAGAGCTCTTTCTACTTTCCTGCTGCTGTCTGGCAGCAATATGAATTCATCATATAGAATAAGCTTCAAAGCAGCTCGAGAGGTTATCGCAGCATCGGAAAACTAGAGCTGCGAAGTCTGCAGTGCCCATTCAGGAGAAATCCTGGGGATGCTGGAAATCCTATGGATGCCCCTTGTATGAACAGAGAAACACCAAGGACACAGAGGGGTAATTCATGGTTAGCACGCGAAGTTTGGACATGCAGGGTCAGGCAATATCTGCGTAATGATTTCCCACCTGAATCCCATTACACGTCAAATCTTCAGCTAGCTGCAAGTAGCTAGCTCCACCCGAAGTGCTAGGTTTTATTTTGAAACACATCCTTTATATTCCCTTCTCTGTAACGTCACAAATCAGAGGCATATTACGACAATAAAGGAGGGATGACACCACAGCAAAGAACTGCCAAGTCGCAGAATATTTCTGTAGGATGATGATCAACACAGTAAAAATTAATTCCTGTTGCTAAACTGCTGCTTTTTCAAAAGAAGGAAGATAAATCTTAGTATAACAATCTCAATTATTGCTCATTTTCCTTTTTTTTTTTTAATCTGTTAAATACTTTTCCCCATAGCCACACATATATAAGAATTTGCCCAGCACGTAAAGGGTCCCTTTTCTGACTTACCACCCTTTTAATACAGGCAGGGAGACAAGTTCGATTTCCTCTGCCTTGGTCCCCAGAGCCTGCACGTGGGGAAGAGAAGCGCAAGGTGAAAGCATTTGAATGAGCTGCTGTTAGGGCTTCTTCAACTCCTTGTGTTGACCCAGAGTTTGTAGTACCAAGCTGTGCTCTCTATGACTTGTTAAACATTTTGAGATTTGTAATTAAGAATGCTCTTTGGGTATAGGCACCAGCCCTATACCTTGTAGTGATGATCTGGAGTGAAATACTGTGCTTACTTTGACCATTCTCTGCAGCACAGCTCATCACGCTCATTTGCTGCTCCTGCTTCAGTACTGGGGACAATAAAGGCTCATGCATCCATAGAAGAAATGTCTAATTTCAGCCCTAGTAAAAACATGTGGCAGACTCTCCTCGTGATGCTGTTAGTGTTCAGCTGCCAAAAATACTATTACAAAAATTCAAAGATATCCAAAATCAATTTCCAAACAAGCAGAATCATATATTATATTTCCATATACCTTTTATAGCGCTCGAGGATAAGAGTGGCTCTATAATGGCATTATAAATACAGCAAATTAATGGTGGATGCAATGCCAACACCTTGTCATTATGCAAATTGGAATGTCGGCAGAAACGGTTATTCAACAATCCCTTTCAAAGTAACCAGACGCCTAATGCTGCTCATTACATCTAAACTAATTAGCACCACATTTAAACAATTTTAATAAGCTTTTTCCTTAACCCCTTGACAGAAAGGATTCCTGATGCTAATGCAAAAGCGTCTGAGCACTTGGCACAGGGGCGTTGGGGTTTTGCTCAGGGCACTGACAGGCAGAAAAACAAGGGGAAGCCTGCCAAAATAAAAAGCTAAATGACAATATTTAATTTGCAGACATTTAAGAATGGAGAAACAGATTGCACTGGACAAAAGTCCAGTCCAGTTTTGCCCAGGCTCCGGTGCATTACTAAAAAAACACCACTGTGCCCTCCTCCCAACACAACAGAGCCTGTTCCCAGACTGCTCTCCTGAGCTGGTACTACATGAAGGCTCTGTACTACCCTGGTCTAGCTCATAGGAAAGGCTCAATAAGGTCATGAATTAATTTCTTCCTTCACTCAATCATCTTTGAAGGACAGGAAGAGGAAAGAAAGAATCAACTCAGAAATGTGAGTATTTAATAGCTCTCTCCCCTTCTTTTTCTTCAGCAGCAGCAGCATCCCAGTCCTGCAGCTGGAAGAGCAATGACTTTGTCCCATGGGTCACAATTTGTCCAACTGTTCAGCTCTCATCCACATGGATCTTCCAAGAAATGTGCGAAGTTTGGGGATTTTTAGCATCTCTCCAAGCTGAAGGGGTCATCAGTGCTGCTGAATGGGGAGGGTCCAGACTGGTCTCGATCTAAGCTGGCTGCTGCTCCCACCGCCTTTCTTAATTCCTCCCATTAGCCTTTCACCACCTTTCTCTGTAATCCTCATCCCACACCTTGCCAGGTGTTCAAAGTCTGCATTTATATGCCACAGCTGCATCACTTTGCATCAGAGTGTCTTGAAACCAGTTAAGCTGTGACACCTAATTGGGGTTTCTGCCCTGAACCCCACAGCTGGTTGCAGGGGAGTGGCATTTAGCCAGAGTCTCTTGCCTGGGTGCTGTGCTTGGCTTTGTACTTCACTGACCCTCACTCTGATCTTCCCTTGCTGACTTAGCTCCCAGTCCTGCATTTTATTTTGGTGGACCTTTGCGTAATTGTTGAGTGCAGGTTGACTTTGTTACTGTCACCAAGCTTTGAGGGTTTTTGTTTGGGTGCTGTGGGATGGTGCCCCTTGTGCTCCTTGTTTACCTCCTCCTGACAGCTAGAGTCCCCACCCTGTTTTTTCTTTCTCACCTTGCTATGGAGTTGAGTTTGCTCTGTACTCCCAGTGGACTTTTCTTTGGGAACCCCTTTGGGGCAAAACTCTTTTTTTATCTTTCCAGCTGCAAAATCAAGTGTCATTTTTCACCCAGGAGCAGGGTATTGTTAATTGCTTTGGTTTTATTTAAATGTAGCTGTACCAGTGCATCCCAAAACAGACACGAAGAGATCGCTCTCCAGTAGTTATCAGAATAACACCCTTCTCTCAGGCTTTAGTGTCCAAGAGCTCCTAAGGGCTGGTTCTTTGGTAGGTGTCTAGGGAATGAGGATCAGGATCCAGCTCTCCCTTGCCCCAGTCAGGGGACAGTTATCTGGAAGGTTCTTTTTTACTGTCTAAGTCTTGCACATGAAGTTTTTAGTCCCACTGTGGTTCAGTTTCAGTTCCCATAGGAGAACAAGTGATGTGAACTGTCTCCTTCCACCTTGCTTGCATTTAGGTGACCTGTAGCGTGGGCCATCTCCTGAGGCAGGACAGTGGGCCGTCACCTCTTAGGCTGGAACTCCACCTCGCTTGCATGTGTGCTCCAGCATTATAGCTGTTAAGAGCAGCACCATTGCCACTGCCTGTTTAAAAACAGCAATTTCGTTGAAAGTATGCATTTGGTGGGTGTTAGGCAAGGTGTGAAAACACATCTCCCTGGATCTAATCAGGCTTAAACAAGAATTCTGGTCTAGGTGGGGAGGCCAGTGCAGGTCTTGGCACGTACACAGCCTTAGGGGCCCAGGGAACTTCAGCATTTCTTGGGCTGCAGTTTTGGACTCAGGCACCCAAGACCTTTCCTGGGCCAGTTTGCAGAAGCTCCCTTTCTACACCTACTTGCTGGTCAGGCTATTCTGTAAAGACACGAACTTTTCCCATGCGGTAGTATCATGGCAAAAGGCATGGCTTTAAACGACCAATTTTCATCACTGAAGAGCTGCTGCAACATTCAGATGCCCTTACCTTTTCTGACGCACAGCCTACAGAGAGACATTTACGTCATTTCTTCTTGATTCTGCATAGTGGCTCCTTGGAATTAGGCACATCCTTATTGTCCATTTCCATGGCCAGTTTAAGTGGAACAGATTTACTTATTTTTTGTTGTTTTCCACAAGAGAATGATTTTTTTTTTCAGTAATGTCCACTTTGAACTCACTGATGCCCTCCCCAATCTGCAAACTGGTTTACATGGCATGATACACTGTCCATGCAGAACTGCTTACAAATCCTGCGTCTTTCTCTCACTTCCAATAAAAAGCCCACCAAACCTCCAAATAAATCTTTTAAACATAATTTCTAAGAGCTTTTAAGGGTTACAGTTTTCTAACAGAAATCTTCATCCAAACCTGGATTGCTAAAGCCAAGCCTCAGGTAAGTTTAGAGAAAACAAAAATGGCAAGGTACCATGCAAAAGGTGAGTATGTCCCCACCACCCCATCTCAGTAATTTCAGAGAGGATGTGCTGAAAGATCGTTTTTATTCAGAAGCCCTGCTCACAAACTCCATCTGAGCTCATTTATGTCACTAACTGCTTTGTATCAGAAGTCCAGACCCTTCGCTCCAACCTTAAACAGCACTAAATTCACACGTGCTGTCATCTTTTCCTTCCAGGCTTTTAATTCCGAGATGCAACTGTGAGCTCAGGTAAGAATAACCATGGAGAAATCTTTGCATTTGGTTCTGGTTTTACACTGAGACAGCATTAGTTACAACAGGATGACTTAGAAGCATCAGCACAGCTCACTGGAGCTCAGAGTTACTGTGTCCTTTTAGAATTACAGAATATTGAACATGTATTACAACTACACACCTTAACAACACTCTAAAGGCCAAACCATCCAAGGTGTTCAGGTACCTGGAAATCATGCGCAGCACCCCCAGTAAATAGAATTACATTACAGTACAACTGCAAAGGCATTTCAGTGAGTTATAAAGACAAAAACACACAGCAGAGACTACATGAATGATACCTGTATTTTATTTTTTTTTCCAGGAGCTCTGAGGCAGGAATATAAAAGTTCTAGCAGAAACGTCACACTGACAGTTTAGTAACCAAGATGTATAAAAAGCCGGTGAGCTCAGAGACCTCAAATTTGTAAACTGCTCTAAGTAAAGTGATGCGTAGAAGACATGTATCTAAAAAGCAGACTGATTTATTTTGAATTTTGATTTTGATGATTTTGGATTTTTTGATAGATGCCTTTGAAAAAAATTTCCTCCAGCAGACCTACAGATAAACCCAGTAAAAGGACAAAGCTCCCCACATCCTCTGAATTATGTCTGGCCAGGCCTAATGAGAATGCTTACATGGCAAAATTCAAGACCGGTTGTGTGCATATATGCTGAGCTGCCCTTGTAGAGAAATAATTTGATTAAATGACCCAATAATTAATATGGGAGGGAGAGCATGGGTTTCTCAAACACTGCATCAGGGAAGATGCTGGTTAAGAGGCCAGGCAGTACGTACAAAGACCGTGTTTAACACATTCTCCTATGAGGAGTCAATGGTCTTTCTTGCTTCAAGGCAGGAAGAGGAAGAAAAAAAATTCATATCGAACTGGGTATACTCCCTACCCAACAAGGGAAGTTCCTGCAACAGAAGCAGGAAAAAAGACAGCTAGAAGAACTTTAAAAAAGGCCATCACTAACCTGGTCCAAAGTGCGTGCACCTGTATTTGAGTTTGCCATCTCCAAGTGACTTGCTGGGAAACCTGAATTTTGCCTTGTCTTTCCGCACAAAAGAGGCATTGTAGAAAAGCAGACCTTTCTGCATATGTGTTCTTAATAAAGAAAGGGGGAGAGCATGGTAAGATCAGGTTTAACTGGTGGATTGGTCCAGATAGGAAGTTTCAGCTGACAATGTAGAAATGATGTGACTAAGTAGCATCATAATGGAGCATTCCTTACTAAGCACACTTTTCCTCTCAGATTTTAACCATTTCCCTTTCCAATCTCAGTCTCTGGGCTGCTCTTTTTTTTTAAAAAAATTTTATTTTACTAAAGGCCCAAAATAGGAACTGCATGGGATAAATGGCACCCACTGTTTGCCGGAGATTTTCTAGTGCTGACACCTCATGTCCATAAGAAAGCGGGTTTAAGTGTCCCCGTACAATAGAAATTCCCCACTCTTAACAGGAAGGAGAGAAAACATGTCTTATAAACGAACACCTTCAGTCTGTGAAGGCTCAAGAATCTCTGGAGTAGTGGTACAATGACCTTTATGGCTCTTTTGAATGTTAGTATCTCCAAAATCAGTTTCATCCCAGTATCCAAAGATCTGTACTACATTCAAACGTGGGGGTTTTGCTGTTGTTGGTTTCGTATGTCTTTTTTTTTTTTTAATGTGGCTTTATCCTTAATAAAAAATGAAATCAGTTTAGCAGTTGATTCAATTGTCCTGATGATGAGCTTGGATTGTCCTTGTCTACATTTTCACCTGAAGCCTTCACTGACAAGTCAGCTATGCTGATGGCAGAAGTAGTTTTGCTTTCCAATGCAATAGATATCTTCTGAAATTCTGGCTCTTTATTATTTTATTTCTGTTAGTTTAGAAGTACATCTTCTAAATACCTGTTTGAAGAGGAATATGTCTTCCAAACTGCAGAGCTCTTGCAAGATAAACTACCAAGACTCAGCATTAGTTGCTTTCTAAGCAGTACTTGTGCAAGTCAAAAGCTATTTGGCAGAACTGTAAACTACCTTTTGTCAGAGGTAGTCAGAAGTTACACCGAGGAGTTTTTTTCAATTCTTAAGATTCTCTTGACGCATGAGGAAACACCTCCAACAGCTGAGCTACTAAGCTAGCTGAAGAGAATCCATTTCAATTTGTATTCAGTATTTTACTGAACACTTCTGAAGTTCACTCTGAAGCTGACTTTTAAAACACTTTATCCTCCTTGATACTCTAGATTTCCTTCACCCATAAAGCTGTATGAAACCTTGCAAGAACACAGCTGGTCAATGTTTTGTTCACTCTGCTTAAGACATGACTACAGCCAGCACAGCAGGTTTGAGAGCTCTGTGTGAGCACCCCAGGCAGTAACAACAAACCACAATGGATTCAGTTGCTTGATCTCCGTAGGCATGTTAACTCCCTGGAGTTAGAAGAATGTAGATGCTTGTGTTTGTATCTGGATCCCTAGAAGCACTCTCAGGCCTGAGCCTGATGTAATTCTAATTGACTCAAGCCAGGCAGCTCACTAGTACAGTATCCCACTTGAATGGTTTGCAAAAGTTCAGCTTTCGCTTCGTCCTGGAACTTTTTGGTATCAGTTAAACTGCAGCACATCCCAGTATCTCTACAAACTTTCACAAAGTGGTTTCCAGATGTAGTTCTGAAAGGTGCTGCAATACCCTCTCGGGAAGACAAGAAGCAGACCTGGATGACCTCCGTCATCTCCACCGGTGCTCCAGCTACCAAGTTTGAATTAGTTCCTGGATTTCAGTTTGCTGAAATCAAATTCTATTCCACTCATTACCTGAAGGCATCAGTTGATTTGGATTTTTTTGTGTGTGTATACAAGAAGCCTTTAGACAACCACTGGGAGCACTGCTTGATGTGGCATATTTTCTGCAACAGCAAATACTCTGTGCGTTGCCACCTCTAACAGAAAACTAGTTGTTTCTGAGGCATCTTTTCTATGAAGGCCTGAAAGTGGAGGCAAATTACAACACACATGTTGGCAAACAAAGTATAAATTACACGAGTCCCTTAGGAAGGAAAAACCCTAAAACCTGAATATTTTACCCAGAGCGTGTACAAGTTATAAAGCATTTTCTATTTCATGTACATTTTAAATAATTATTAAATGCAATCCATATACCACCACATCTTTGCCAAAATTAATGTTCATTATCAAATAATATAACATCAAAAATAATTTAAAAAATTACTCCAGTAAAAATGGACCTAGCCCAATATTTTAGTGTAAATATGAAGATCCACGTTAAAGGTTTGGTGCAGCTGCACTCTTGTAGTAAAACAAAGAGTGAAGAAGATTAACAACTTAATTCAGTGCGTAGTTAAACTGGTTGGCAAACTTGTCGTGCTTTCTTTGGTCCACTCGGTTCATTGCTTTCACCACTCGTTTCATAGCACCTCTGAAAAAGAAATAAAAAATAATAAAAAAATAGTTATATTGATTCTACACAATCTCAGAGGATGTTTATGAATGTTGGGGGGAAAAATGAACTATGATTAATCACTACCAGGCTTCTGAACACCGCACTGATGAGGCTGAACAAATTTGTCTTGTTAACTAAATTAGCTGCAGCAATACAAATAGTTTAATTCAGCAATGATTTTATTAATAGGAGTAAACAAATTAAAGACTTTCAGTTTAGCGGCTCTGCATTCCACCCTCCTAGCACTATTTCTGATCGTCACACATAGCAAGTTTGATTTTCAAGAGCATCTAACTGCCCTCAGGGAAAAAACAACTAGAAGTATCTAACACTATCTAGAAAAACTAACACTTGGAAACCCCAGCGAAATCCAGCCTGCAGAATCTAGAATGTTTTTGTGAGGGGAGGGCTTGCTCTTCAATCCAGGTAACTATGACTCCTCCAGCAACTTTCCTTTCACAGGTCGCAGTTCATCAGCTCTGGGCAGAGTAAGACTTTTTTGCTCACGCCAGCAGCACCCCCATTCCCGAGCAGCAGCTATTCAAACCACAAGCACAACACTTTTTATCTCCACGCAGAGAGATAAATCACTGCTGCAGAACAGCGAAGTGCTTTGAGTTCAGCATAGTCAGGACTGTATGTCCAATATCTTAATTCTTCTATCAAGTGGAATGGGATCTCTGCTACCACGTGACGGGCAAGCATTTGAGCCCTCTGCGGTGCCTGCCTGAAGAAGGCTCTGGAGCGTTCTTCAGATTCAAAAATGGAAATAAAGGAATCGACTTTTGAGCTCTTAAGCTTTCTGGTGGTCCCAAATCTGATGTGGGTTTGCCTCCATGTTGCTGCTCTTTATTTGCTGCCGTTGTTTCCTCCCAGGAAAAATGGTGCCCAGAGATTTCTCTTCTTCTGGGAGTGACTAGCTGTGCTTTTGAACTGGGTGAGTCAAGACACCTGCAATTTTTTCCCTCCACAAACTCGAGTGAAGATCACACAGCTGAGATTTTGAGGATGCCTAGAACAGGAGCAGGAGAGTCTCATAAAAGGCATAGAGAGAGCAGGCCTACATATCCTCTAACTGGTAAGGCAGAAGAATCTGTTTCTGACTCCAGAGGGGTAAGAAAGCAGAAAAAGTAACAGAAGTCAAGAGAAGTAAAGAGAAGAGAAGCAAATGCTCGGTTGTGTGCACCTGCCCCCACAGAAAGTCAGGGTAGCTGTTGTGCACAGCTGAGTGCACCTTGCCTAGAGGAATTTTGTTCTTCCCTGTATTCTAGTTTTTCCTGGTTACTTTAGGTGCCTCTAACAAAGCTCAGAAATCTGGGTCTGGTATTTGCAGGCATGCTCAGATGTGACCCTGCCTCTATATATGAAGAAGGAAATTATCTCCTAACACCTCGCCATAAAGACCTGGATGCTCCGACAGGGTGGGAGGTATCTCAGGTAAGGGCTTGGTTTGAGGGACTATGTCCCACTTAAGAACATGGCACTGATCGATGTCTCCTTTGATTTCTCCACGAGAAACACAGTTGGCAAGTTCCATCACGCAAAGTGGATATTTTCAAGTCTCATACTCTTAGACTCTACATTGTCACAGTCTGCCTTTATCACTTCTGAGCATTAAAATGAAGACATCCACCTGGTAGTGCGCACCACCCTTCTTCAGGATCAGGCCCTACACTCTCTTCCAGCTCTGCTCCTGAGGCTCCCTCTCAGAGGCAAGCTGACTTTGTTTTAACTAACTGCTCTCTGTAATGGCTTCATTTCAAAAGCCATTTTGAAACATCTGAAAGCAGAGGATACTTCCCAATAACACTACTAAAGGTGGGATTAAAGATTTTCTCAGCAGCAACTGTAACGAAAAGCAACATTCTGAAGAAAAAACACCCTGGAAGAGGTGTACTTTTAGCAAAATTCTGCCAGTAAAGTTACCAGAGTAAGGAAAATGTGGTCATGGTTTTGCACTTCAAATATTGCCTAATTGGTAGGAGAAAAGTGAGCCTTTAGCAGTGCAGAATAGCCTTGACACTCTCATGTCATGTAGGTTTTACATTAGCACCACTGGATTGTGTGATACTGTAAATGAAATGAGATCCCACTTGGACGATCCGTGTGCAATTTCACTTAACTTTATTGGCAGACTAGAGCCTAGGTTTATCACCTACACATTTGAAGTCATTTGAGGTTGTTACAAGGAGCCAAGGTTATCATCTTGTTTAGTGCTGCAAAACATGAACCCTATTAAAAACATGACAGGTTTGATTCCCTATGCCGAGCACTAACACGCACTCAAAATCATTAGCACAAACCACAGTAAACCAAAACCAGGTTTTCAGATTTATTTTGTTAAAGTTGATATGAAATTCTGATCACCAGAACTGCATGTCTCTGACTTCTAACTAAGATCTGGTGACATGCGAATTTAACAGAAAATGTCTATTTCTGTAAATAAAAGCAATGTGGATTTGGCTCTTCTATCAGAAAAGGGAAAACAGAGTTTAAACAAATACTGTGTCTTGGATGCTGTTCAACTAGTCCAGTATGTTCAGGGAATAAGCCACCATTAATGATTTTATAATAAGAACTTTGCTTTTTTGATTTGACAACTTGACACACTGCACTTTTCTTCGACTGCTTCTTTTTGACATGTGAAACTCCTTAAATAGCTGCAGCTGCTTCCCATCTGACAAAGACCAAAGCATGCTTCAGCAAATTTATGCTTCAGCTACACCTAACCAAGACTAGTTATCAGAAACGGCCTCTGAGTGGACATATGGAGCTACTACACATCCTAAACCCCAGACGGTGACTCCCACTTCCAACTCAGCTAGCGTGCCTGCCTTGAAGTTAACTTACATATGTCTGTGAGTTAACTGGGAGGAAAGGGAGATTTACAGAAACAGCACCAGCACGGGAAGAATACTGTGTCCATGTGTCTCTGGTACAGGGAATAATCATCTTCAATTCTTACACTGAAGAGAGACCTGCAGCAAGTTCCAGTCCTTGATATTTACAAAAGACAGCAAGGGTTAACTGGACAAGGACCATAGCACAAGGAACCAAATATTTTTCTTAATCAATTGAATGCCTTCTTAGGAAAGGAGTAGATCAGGGGATCAGGCTCAGCCAGCATGGGTTCATGCAATTCAGGTCCTGTTTGACCAACCCGATCTCGTTGTATGACCACGTAACCCGCCTAGTGGAAGAAGGGAAGGCTGTGAGGCTGTGGACGTTGTCCACCTCGACTTCAGCAAAGCCTTTGACACCGTCTCCCACAGCATTCTGCTAAAGGAGCTGGAGGCTCATGGCTCAGACAGGTGTACTCTTTGCTGAGTTAAAAACTGGCTGGATGGCCAAGCCCAGAGAGTGGTGGTGAACAAAGTTCAGTCCAGTTGGTGGCAGGTCACAAGTGGTGTTCCCCAGGGCTCAGTTTTGGGGCCAGTCTTGTTTAATATCTTTATCAATGATCTGGATGAGGGAATTGAGTGCACCCGCAGTAAATTTGCATATGACACCAAATTGAGCACAAGTGCTGATCTGCCGGAGGGCAGGGAGGCTCTGCAGAGGGATCTGGACAGACTGGATTAATGGGCCAAGGCCAATCATGAAGTTTAACAAGGCCAAGTGCTGGGTCCTGCACTTGGGTCACAACAGTCCCAGGCAGTGGGGAGGCTTGGGGAGGAGTGGCTGGAAAGGATCTGGGGGTGCTGGTGGACAGCTGGCTGAACATCCAGCACTGTGCCCAGGTGGCCAAGGCCAACGGTATCCTGGCCTATATCAGGAATAGGTAGGGAAGTGATCTCACCCCTGTACTCGGCACTCTGAGGTCACAGTTGGAGTACTGTGCTCAGTTTTGGGAACCGCAGTATATTAAAGACACTGAGGTGCTGGAGCGTGTCTAGAGAAGGACAAAGAGGTTGGTGAAGGGTCTGGAGAACATGTCTTACGAAGAGCCGCTGAGGGAGCTGAGATTGTTTAGTCTGGAGAAGAGGAGGCTGAGAGGAAACTCCATTGATCTCTACAACTACCTGAGGCTGTAGTGAGGTGGGTGTTGGTCTCTTCTCCCAAGTTACTAATGATAGGACAAGAGGAAATGGCCTCAAGTTGCAGCAGGGGAGGTTTAGATTGGATATTAGGAAGAATTTCTTTACTGAAAGAGTGGTGAGGCATTGGAACAGGCTGCCCAGGAAAGTGGTGAAATCACCATCCCTGGAAGCATTTAAAAAATGTGCAGATGTGGCCCTTCAGGACATGGTTTAATGGTCATGGTAGTGTTGGGTAGACGGTTGGTCTAGACTATCTTAGAGGTCTTTTTCAACCTTAATGATTCTATTTTATGATTCAAAAAATGCAATGGCAGTGTGCCACTGAAGAATACACAGGAAGGGATCACTGTGCGTACATACTGGGTTGCAAGGGACTGCGCCAGGCCCAGCCGGCAGTTTAGTACAGCCAAGAGTGAGAGAACATACAGAGGAAGTGCAGGCAACAATCAAATGTTTAGGAAGGTCTCTGAGCATACACCAAAGGCTCAAGGGCAACCATTAAAAAACACTGCTACATGCTAAAAAACCAAGGATGTGGTGTGCTCGACACGCTGGAGGGAAGGGATGCCATCCAGAGGGATCTTGACAGGCCTGAGAGCTGGGCCCATGCCAACCTCATGAAGTTCAACATGGCCAAGTACAAGGTCCTGCACATGTGGTGGGGCAATTCCAAAAACAAATACAGGCTGGGCAACGAGTTGATTGAGAGTATCCCTGAGGAGAAGGACTTTGGGGTGTTGGTGGATAAAAAAGTGAGTACGAGCCATCCTGGGCTGCATCAGAAGAAGCGTGGCCAGCAGGTCGAGGGAGGGTTTTTACCCCCTCTACCTGCTCTCAGGAGACCCCACCTGCAGGAATGTGTCCAGCTTCAGGGGCGCCAGTATAAGAAAGACATGGACCTGCTTGAGCGGGTCCACAGGAGGCCACAAAGATGATCAGGGGGCTGGAGCACCTCTCCTGTGAGTTCAAGCTGAGAGAGCTGGGGCTGATCAGCCTGGAGAAGAGAAGGCTCTGTTACAGCAGCCTTCCAGTACTTAAATGGAGCTATAGGAAAGATGGGGAGTGACTCCTTATGAGGGACAAGTCAAGGGGTAACAGTTTCAAACTGAAAGAGGGGAGATTTAGATTAGATATTAGGAAGAAATTCTTCAGTGTGGGTGGTGAGGCATTGGAACAGGTTACCCAGGGAAGTTGTGGATGTCCCCTCCCTGGAAGTGTTCAAGGCCAGGCTGGATGGGGCTTTGAGCAACCTGGTCTAGTGGGAGGTGTCCCTGTTCAGGGCAGGGAGGTTGGAACAGGGTTCCAGCCCAAACTATTCTATGATCCTGTGTTTTTTGACAGATCCTTTTATTAACTGAAGTTTTGCTCAGGATAGCCCATCTTAGGTTTTCAAAAAGAAAAACTTCATTTTCACTCCACCTACACTGCTACAGTGTGTGTCTGATGCCCTAAGTTGTGTCACTCTGAACATATCATCTTTTTCCAGATCCAGTGCTATTTGAGCATATAAGGTAGCATCCACCGGTTTAATAAATGATCATTCGATCATACAGAGAAGCCACTACAGCATTTAAAGGATAAAAAAAAAAAAGAGAAGGATGAAAAGTCTTTCATAAGGGAAATCTTGTAAATTAGCTGAAAATTACTCTCCAAGAAATAACCTTCATCATCAGTACTTGCTATTTACCCTCCAGTGATACAGGAGGAATTCCTGCTCTGCAGTTAGGCAAGAAAGGTGTTTTTGCTCTGCAGTTAGTGAAGAAAGTTGTTTTCCAAGTGCATATTAATGTAGAAACAGAAAGTACCTTGAAAGAAAGGGAAACAGCAGTTTAACAGGCTTTAGAGAACATAAGCATCTTACTTATTGAAGACTTTCTTCTCAAGTCGGGAACGAGAAGTGTTAGCCTGCTGCTTCAGGTCTGTCAGATTTGGATATTTTTTCTTCTTCCCTTTCTTTTTCCCTCCTTTTCCATTATTTTTAGAGGAACCAAGATCCACTCCTGTAGCTGCTTCAACTTCTCTCATGAATTCTGGATCTCGCCACTCTGTTTAAAAGAAAAAGCACGCACGTTGAAACTGCAAACCCAGGCAGAATTTGCAGTCTCCTAAGGCACAGGTTCTTGTCCCTGCTAGGCAAGGGCAAAGTCACTGTGCTGTACATTGCATGCACAAAGGAAGGGAGGATAAAACAAAACTACAGATCTTGATGGAAAAGCCTTGCCAGTCTGTGATTAGTATCTATTATTAGCTGCTGTAGACAAAGCAGTTCTGTAGGAAGACTTAAGTATTCGCAGTAGCCCAGTAGCAAAACTCCAAGGAAACCAGTCCATGCAGGAGAGGCGACATAAACACAGTGATTATTATTTATAAATTGAACAAAATGCCAACAGTGTAGCTGAGGAACTTATCTCCAGAAATAAATTCTGCATAAGTTTAAAAATAAACCTACAAAATTTGAGTATGTTAACTTTTGAGCAGAGCGGGGGTGACAACATTCTAACTTTTCCACATCAAAGAATCATACTTGCTTCAAAACACAAACTGACATCTAACACCTACATGGCATGCTTGAATAAGACAACATGATCCTCTTGCCATGAGCCCAATACTGCATCTGGAAAATATATTAAGTTCTAAGTATCCCACACTTCCTAAGTTTAATTAACTAAATCAAGTTTATTCTCTTAACAACAGTACAGGAGTTAATTTATCTCATCAAAACCTTGTTTTGCAGTTTTATCAAAATGTTAATGCTTCAGAATCCAACCATACACTGTAAATGGATTGTGATCATCCATGCCACCACTGGAAAAAAACAAGAACAATTCAGACTGTAAATTCTTTGAAGAAGCCTGAGTGATCTTTCGCCTTCAGTGCGGAGTCCAGCATATCAGAACAAGGTAACATGGTACAAAGTAGAAAGGAAAAGTGTGGGCAGAGGATGGATACCTTCAAGGGGAAATTTAGAAAAACAGTATTGTGTTGTAAAGACTTTGAGCATACAGGCTGGGAAAAAAATGTGTAGCAAGCACCACATCATCCAAACTCAGCATAAGTATCAGAATTTTGTATTTTCAGAACCAGTAACTGCTGGTCATTTGTTATATAGTTTCCCATATCTCAGTCAGCCTTTCTTGCCTGCAGAAACTGTCATATCAAATGTTTAGTACCTTTATTTAACATCTGTGTAGACATAGAAAAATAAACAGTCTTAAACAACGACATAATTTCACTTATACACCAAGACAGCCACCGAGTGCGACAAATATCGCTAACAACATTTCAGGAAGGTCAGAGGCAATGTCCTCACTTAAGAGCACAGTGTTTAGGAACACCAGAGCAATTTTGCAAGGAAAGGTTAGATCTAACCTCTTACGGTACGTGAAGGCAAGGACTGATTACAATCCAACACACCAGAAAGCATGAGGAAAATGAAGCTGTGCAAGACCTGGGCAGGAAAGGTATAGAGGGAGAAAATAGACCACATATATTTGATAGATCATAAAACCTCACAGACTTTATTTTTTTTTTCTGAAGTGAAGGAATACAGAACAGCACAATTCAGATACAGGAACGATTAATCCAAGATTAAGGAAAACTGTCTAAACAGTTTATCTCCCAGTAATAAGAAGGCGTCACAGTTTAGGAACCCAGTGAATGGAGCAATTGTTTAAATACAACGAAAAAATGCCGGCATCCAGTAGAGATGAAATGAGCATTTGAGTAAAATGAAGGAGCAATTTAAAAGCCTTTGAGAAAAATCAATAGAATGCCAGGGAAGAGCAGCCTTTTTGAGCATTGATGGGCCCCTAAAGCTCTTCATACATTGTTACTGAGTTTAGCAGCAGGGAAAAGAAAATTACACAGTTTGCAGGGGTAGGCGGGAATCAATACTGTAGTTAGTAAAGAGATGCTATTTCACATCTGACTGGCCAGCGGCCTGCCTTCACCAGCCTGTCCTGATACCTGTTTGTTAACAAGTCACTAAGGGCTGAAAAACCAGATACTCTTCAGGGTTGACACAAAAAATAGGCACTTAATTTGCTCCTGTGTGTGAACTATTGGAAAAGGATGAACACTGCAGATTAGCAGGTCAGCGTAATCCCACCTGATGCATTGTTTCAGGACTGAAAAGCCCCAAGCACCGTTTCGAGGACATTAGCTAGAGTTTAAAATTTTATACCAAGTCAAAAAATGTTCCATATTAACAATGACAGCATTGTCAAAACATAGTCATTTTTACACAAACTGTATTACTTTTACGTAATTGTTTTCCCCTTCGATCACGTGAGGATGAAAATAAACCTACCACCCAAAAAGAAAAAGATGAAGGAAGGACTTTGGTGCAATTTAATTACATGACTCATCCTCAAATTTAAAAGTTTTTTTTCTATATTTTTCAAACTCTCATGATTAGCAAATCGTGTTGCCAATCATAAAACCAAAGCACTTCCTGTACATTGGGTTC
Organism: Apaloderma vittatum; assembly: GCF_000703405.1. NCBI lineage: Eukaryota > Metazoa > Chordata > Aves > Trogoniformes > Trogonidae > Apaloderma > Apaloderma vittatum. The sequence goes on along the minus strand of NW_009718642.1, from coordinate 47,698 downwards.
CCACTTCTATATTTTCCAAAGCAGCACTGCGCAGGCTTGCTTTGTTTAAAAAAAAATAACAACCAAACCCCAAACCCCCCCCAAAAAAACCAATGAAAACCCCCAAGCCCCAAGCATACACACAAAGGACCGTTCCTAAAAACTGATGAAAACATCATAAAAAATATAGTGATGCACGGAAAGAAAAGAAAGCAACAAAAAGCAGCAGATAAAAGTATTTAGTGATATCTGGTATATGTATGGCTTTAAAAACTTATAAGGTTTTGTCCAATAAATTAAGTGCCAGAGCTTGTTCAGTATCTCCCCAGACAGAGGGGCTGGACCTCTGTATGACATTTCTGCTTAACAACGGCACTCGATAACCAACACAGCCGTGTCAACACTGGTTTGGGACTAACGTACACATCCATAGGCCAGAGGTGAGAGGCCTCTAACAACATGGAGCTGACACTGTAATAAAAATAAATATTACGTCTAGCCTGAAGCAGTGGCAATTTCACAGGGGAAAAAAAAAATAAATCAATATTTTTCAGTGCAAGTGATTTTTATACCAGAGTATTAGTTTCTAGTTTGAAACCTCAACAACATCTACCAGTTTAATTTGCTAGTTTTAGTCCATCATAACTAAGTTGGGAACTTTCCTTTTTAGCACAACATCCACTCCTCTGCCCTGGTTTCGCTGTGACGGTCCAACTGTGCCCGTGCCGTGGGCTGGATGCCAGCTCAGAGCGCTTCATTCTTCCTGGACAAGAGCGGGAACTGCTGGCAAAGGTAGCACTTCTCAACACACGGAGCCACCAGAAGGTGTTCAGTGAGCGCCGCACCGCTGTGGTGCTGGTAATGGCCAAACCAGTATTAAAGGAAACTGGGTGGGTCAGCTGTAAATGCACATTCATTTGACACAGACCTTTCTGGATAACAGACCAGCAGATGTTTGTTACGCTCTGAAGGGCTTTGTGGAAAGTTTAGTAGCCTCATTAACAGTATATATGACTGTGACACTGGTGAAATACTGAGTGAGTCAGAGCCGAAAGAGAGAACTAACTCCTCAGAGGGAGTATACTACAAGATATCAAAATGATAACACCTATGAGAAAGTTTAATTAGAATGCAGAATGCTCACCTAAAATAAATAGCTCAAAACAGAGAAAACTAAGACCTGCTGGAGGAAGGCAGACTAAATAAAAGCTTTGAAAACAAATCTGTCCACTTCAATTATAAACTGTGTCTTTGCTGGACAGATCCCGCTCTCCCATCTTCCTTTGCAGTCCCTCCACTTCCAGTAGCTTTCTGGCTGCAGTCCCCTCAGTGCTCTATCAAAATCCACCTTCTATCCATCACCAATGAGGTTTAGCTGTACTAATGTCAAAACGTCTCTTACTCCTCTGGGAAGTCTTCCTGCCTGTGCTTCCTGCTTCCTGCCTTCATTGCTTGCTGTCCTTCTCATCGCCTGCATTCCTTACCTAGCAGTCCACAGCTTTATCCTGGCTAAAAATGTACAAATAATCTTGGAGAAGGATAAGCCATGAGTTTTGTTGCCCATTCCCATTGTTAAAAACAAAATCCAGAGTATTGCAGAGTTACATGTAAACAATAGCACAGATCTGTCTGCTGGCTCCCTTCCTCAAGCCCATCCCAAATATCATGCCTATTACAACACCCAGACTAGTTATAACGCCGATAAAGTAAAGCCCCAGGTGAGGGCTTCCCTAGTTCAGAGTATCTTCTAGCAATGCTGCACAGATGCGCTGCATAACAAGGCCAAGAACGCTACTTCTAAAACACAAGCAGTGAGTAGATACAGAAAATATAGAATATGACAGATATGAACAGACACAGGAAAAATATATTTCCATATTGTGACAAAAAATCCCAGTTTGCCAATATTTGTGGTAACACAGTGATATTATCATTACATTACTTAAATCAAAACTGTTAGAGACTAGCAAGATTAGTCAATTACTTTTCAGAAGCCTGGGATCAGTTACTGTCAGGCATTTCCCAGGAAATAAGTTTAATCGTCCTTAACAAACAAATTCCTTAAGATAAAGGCTATAACTCATCTGTCTGAGAAGTGTTGGGAACGTTATGATAACTACTGGAAACAAAGAACAAACATAACGTTAACCTTATTCAGTGCACACATGCATCCGCAGTTACCACATGAGCAAGAATGACTGCAAACAATCTGCAAATTAAAATCAACTTGAATTTAAATGAGAGAACATGGTTAAGAGCAAAACAGAAATGAGATCCAGCGCTGTGGATCTCAACCTGTGCCTTTATCAACAGAAGAATCAGTTCCTTTCCTTCTGTCACATTTGTTGTCCAACAGTATCTGAGATTGCTGTCCACTTCATAATTACATGGTATTTATATATAAATACAATACATATAACATACAGATACAATGTATTTACAATATATTGTAGGTGCAATATATGAAAGATAAATACAGTATTTACAAACATTGTATAGAATCTAAATACGTTGCAGATATTGTAAATGTTGTACACTACACAAAAACATACACAATAAAGGGTTTACACTTGCATTTAAAGCCTATCTCCCACCTCTGCCTAATACATTTCTTTTAACATGCTTTGCAAACACAAACCTGGCTGAGCTGCTTGCTTCTCAAACCGCATCTTTTCTTCTCTGGCTCTGTCCTCCGCATTAATGGGAATCCCAGACTCATCCCGAGGAATTATTTTTCCATGGAAAGGGCACTTCAGAAAGAAAGGGGAAAAAAAGATCTCAAAGCTTCTGAACAAAAAGAAAACATTTACATGTTATACAACATAGCTTAAAGCCAGACGCTGGAATCAGGCAACAAAACTCTACACTTGATTCCCAGTCCCCCTCAGCTCCCACGAGCTCTTTGTAATATGTATATCCAGTTTCAAGAGACCAGGTAATACACCCTGTCAAGTCTGGAACAAGGGTGCTCACGCTGTGATGTACATTGCTGTTTACGCTTCATCCCTGTCCCCATATTTTAGTTTATTCAGATCCTTCAATCTCAGATATCACAGGAAGAACAGGGATATTAGAACAAAGTATTTAAGGAAAGTATTTCTGCTCAACACGGCTCATAATTTGAGGCTGTGTAGGATTTAGCTTTCATAAAACCTAATCTGTAAAATAAAATTTCTGCGCCCCTCAAACACACAAGTTTCTAAAAAGAGTTAATATCAAATATGTCTCTAAATGACGGAAATTTTCCGACAACTAACTGTCTCTTCTGTATCGCCAGGGACTCATGTATCACAGTAATAAATAAAATACAAATACCTATGATGAATGCCAAAAATATCTGAGAGTTCCTTAAATGTTTACAGCTTCCTTAGTAAAAGGACATTTCCTATACGAAGCATAGCAATCTTCTCCAGACACAATTTTCTTCCACTCCCTTGAGCTATATTTACAATGTGAAATAAACTTTTATGCACGTTTTAACAAGATCTGCTCCATATAGCACATAGAAACTAAATAACTTGGTGCTCACCTTAAACCGATCTTGTCTTTCACACAGACTTCCATCAGGCATTGGTGCTCGACATTTATGTTTCACTGGTTCAAACTTGCCAGCAAATGTTATATATCTAGTTTTTAACATTTCAGATATTTCTTTATTTTCCACCTCTTCTTCTACTTCACTGGGTGCCCAAAATCGATGCTCAGAAGTAAATCTGGGAAAATTACAAAGGAAAAGTATTCACAAAGTTGTAAGAAAGCACATAAAGATGCCAGTATCATCCTGTGGCAAACTTACATGTAAAACGAAAGGAAGAGTTACTAGTGAATTAGAAAAACTTACCATTCTTTCTTATGACTCCTATACTATGTTTTTAAAACACCAAAGTCTTTCTAGTATTGATTTCTTGTTTAACCTGCTAAGCTATTACAAGTCTTAGCTTTAGTCCATGACCTGACACGCAGAGTCCTGTTATCCTCTATCCAGTTTCCGTGAATAAATTCGTAATTCTATATTTAACATTCTTTGTAACAAAATGCTTGTATGATTAAACAGAGAAGATAGATCAGGGAGGAAACAGTTTGATCTTGTCTGATCTGATTCTAGGTAGCTCTAACTTCTGTAGCAGCAGAGAAGCAGGAGCTGAAATCAGAGTATGTTGCGATATATCGAGACCAAGGAAGAGAACAAACATCAGCTGAGCCATACGGACATTTTCATTCAGGTTCTCCTATACAGTGTCCATAAGTCTTGAGAAACTAATGGGGTACTCCTCGAGAAAGTTAAGCTAATCCACTGAAAAGTTATTTTAAATTTGCAGGTGTCACCTGTATTTACAGACAGATATAGGCAAAAATACAAATAAAATTATGACGATGTCAGTGGATATGAGGAGTGGGAGAGAATGGGAGCTAGGACCCTTGACTGATGTAGTTATTTCAGATTTTCTGAACAGTACCCAAACAATTCCATTTTAGCACCCCGAGCTGCTGATAGTCTATAATGAGAAACAGGCAACCCCAGAGATTCATTACCTGACTCATTTTAGGTGCTAATCTTAGGATCCAATGACTGTCCCTCTGACGGTAAATGCTTCTTTTCCTTAATCACAAATAGAAATTAGGGTGACCAGCTTAAGTGCAGATATCTAACTCTGAGACATCTGAAGTTAAACAAGAAGAATCCCACCCTAAATTCAAGGAAATAATGAAATTAAAGTGAAAAAATACAGCTAAACTAAGCAAAAAAAAAAAAAAATCCAGCCTGCATGTCTGTGGCTTATTACAAGCAAGACAGAGATATCTAGATGACAGATGTCTTGATAAGGACTTAAAATTCATAAAGGACACTTTGAAATCCCTTTCTTCCACAGAGCTCTTCCATCCAATCAGTCCCAGACTGATTTGAGAGGATTTTCTCTGTCCACATCCAATTCCTCTCACTCATTAATATCCCTGGATGTCATCCCTGCTTCTGAGACTTTGCCTTCTGTAGACTGCGGAGCTGTATATACGGGAGCACCGGCTTCATTAATCACAGTGAACTCAATCCAGCAAAGTACATAAACTTACGCTTAAAAAAAATAAAGAAAGCATATAAGCCAACACTTAAAGAAAGTTGTGATGAACTTTATCTGAGCAAGTTTTCAGCAGACGACAAGGAAAACAGAAGTGAAGGAAATTATCTGACCTTAGCAGGCTACAACAAATCTATCTGCTGGGTTTACTGCAACAGCTGATCATTCAAAACTATGTAAAGAGATTAGAAATGAATTTAAAAAGGGATTAAGCAATTTTGAAGCAATTCCATGATTTGCCGAATCAACAGAAAAATGTTCAACATTTGCTAAAGAGATTCAGGCTTTCCAATAATTTCTTCATTGAATATACCTCTCTAGTGACAGAAAAATTCTAATCTGTCATAAAGTCAAAATAACTTTATTCTGGTAAATTAAGGTATAAAACTAAAAGAATTATAACTGAGGCTAATTCAACATTAAACATAGTAATATGTTTCCACAATTTTTGGTTTAAAGAAAAAAAGTTTTTAATCACACAATTATGCAAACCATAGCCTAAACAAAAAAACCTCTAAGAATCTTTATAATGTACCAGTATGACTTCAGTACAATGTTTGAATGGTACTGTACTTTAGTTTCAGAATTTTTGTGCAAGACTGTACAACAGATAGTAAATAAAGGAATGAAATAAATTTATTTGCTTAGTTTTAATACAATCCTAAACCCAAGATTCACTGCTAGCTCTGCGTTACGAACCTTACCGGCACAAGGAGGGGAAGACATTCCTAAAAAGACCGTACAGGACTTCTGTGTGCAAGGGAGCCTTACAGAATCTCTTCACAAAATCTGAGTGTCCTTTGGTGGTCTGAGGTCCCCTCCCGCTCTAAATTATCTAATTTCAGTTACAGGAGAATGACGAGACATTAAACAGTTTTGCTTGCCAACCTCTCCAATTAGGAAAAAGTTCGATTTAATATTTTTGATGTCTCCCCCAGCCAAATCTGCATCCAACAAATCTCAAGGAAATTACAATTATGTTTTATTCTATATACCACTGATCAGTATTTGGCAGCTGGGCTTACAATAGCCTGATTCCTACACAGGTATTCATAAATAATACTGTTTACTACAAGCATATAATTTTCTCCCAGCATGACTTACAGGCAGATGAGAAAAGAACAAAGTAGTGTTAATTCCCAATGCCTTCTGATTTCCTGCTGTTGTAATTTTAGCAGCATTTCAAAGAGTAGAATATGAGATCTTTGTCTGAAAAAATGATGCCTGTTTCAAGTAAAACCTTTTTGCAAGAGGGATCAGAAAAGGACCAGATAATCAACTGAAAGATCAACATCTCACACTCAAAGAAAGTGTATTACTGATCTAGAGAAGTAACAGAGGCTTTAATGGAAACAAAACAAAAGTAATGGCTAACCAATATCTGAAAGAAAGTCCAGCTCCTGGAAAAATGTTCCATGCTTTCAACAAATTTATATCAACTTAATTCCTAAAATGATACAAAGCTTATAAAAAATTTAAATAAATATAGATTCTAAAGCCAGTATGATGGACACCGAGATCCTGGAGCAAGTGCTAAATGAGCTATTTCAAACCTCCTAGTCACAGTCATAAAAAGTGCTGCACCAGCTAATTTACTCTGATCCTAAGAGTAAGCTAAATTAATTCAAGAAGAAGGGTAGATGAGTTTGGAAGGCTCATGCTATCCAAAACTATTAAGCTGGCACAGCAGTCTCTACACAGTACAACACTGTGCAATATACGCTCCTCCCCATCCGAAAAAAAGTACTACTACAGCTTTATAAACATATTTTTAAGAGTTCTTAAACTGGCTTAATGAGTTGTGTGAGTGAGGGCAGCAGTAGGGAAAATGGCTCAGCCCCACGTTTTCGTGGAGCCCACTGTCACCTTCTAGAGAAGGCGATGGTTCACCGTTTACCAGCTAAACAAATCTTCTTCAGAAAATCATCTTCCTGGTAGCTACATTCTTACTATTAAAATCTTAAGTTACTGTAAATGCTGTAATTAAGTGTGGTGTTAAACAGATGAAGAGAAACAACTTTTCCCGATTTTCAAAATTCAAATTACATATGCGTTCTCTAGATTTTGCATTTGCTTTTTTTTTTTTTAACCCCTAGGCATCTTAGAGAGACAGTATGTGCACACAGAAAAGTTAAAGGAGTTGGCCAACAACTACCTTAATTTTTCAATAAATATATTTTATACCCAGGGGTCAACGGTATTGTGTGTGCAGAGTTACTTAAATTATCTTTAGTTAGATTGGCATATCTATAGTTATAGACTATAAGGTTCAGAAGTGTGCCCTCTATTTTATTAGAAAGCATAAAAATAAAACAGCACAGCACAAGGCAGACAGGCAGTGAAATATGCTTCCGATTTCACTTATGACCTGAATAACTCATTTGCAATGTAAAATAAAACCCTACTACTTTTTTGGCATTATCACAGACAAATGCTTCTTAAAGCCCTGCTGAAAATCTTAACCATTTTATAGGCTTCAAAGCGCTTACACCACGTGAGACAGAACCCAAAGCTTGGAGTGACTGTTAAAGCACTATTATGTATCAAATTTCACTGGCTATCAATAATTTAAAATATATTCAGCATTTCATGCCATCAGGTACAGGGGCAAAGCTCTCCTCTTGCTCTTTTTGGCAAACAGTGTCTTCACACCGTGGCTATGAGTTTGTGGGGTTTTTTTTCTGTTTGTTTGGTTTAGTAAGAAAACAAACTAAATTACTACTGAGAGTCTGATTTGCAACCCAGCCAGTCAATGATTTTTGCCTTTTTCAAGCCAGGTATGATACACACTGAGACTAAAGTTCTGGTGGACTTAAATGAAATTTATAGAGGGAGGACTTGGCATCCCAATTTTCATATAAAAATACTAGTGCTAAAAAGGAGGTCTAAAAACTGACTGCTAGAAACAAATTCTGAGGTATACCTACCACATCTTCTCCCTGGCATTGCTAAAGCTTTCCCAAAGTCAGCAACGCTGTGTGTCCAAGAAACACAAAACCTTCCCAGACCAGAATGGAAAGCGAGAGATCCAAATTCAAATCCTGTACCTGCCCACTTATTTCTTGTGTGACTGAACAAGCACATCAATTTCCTCAGTTAACACTCTGTAAAGTCAGAAAAAATACCTCCGACATCTCCTTAGCCTTTCTCCTGCCTCACCTGCTATTTATTTAGACTGCACAGGCTCAAGCAGAGGGAACGTCTATCACGCACTTGCGTAGCACTTTGCATAATGAGGTACCAATTTAAATTGCAGTAAGTGATGCCGTGCTGCAAATAATACATAAACATGAAAAAGGTGGAAAAAAAATGTGCTTTGAAGCATCAAAGGATATTTAATTAGTATCACGTCTTCTCAAAACAAACAGCTTTTAAAGGTAGAGTTTCTGACTTTGTTTGTGGGCCCTACAACACACGGGAAAGAAGACAAGTAATTATCAAAAGAAATAGCACTCACCCTGCTGCATGACCTCTGAGTACAAGTAAATCTATATATTTGTTTTATTTGTCTTAAAAGAAAAAAAAGCATTACTTGAGAATCTTCCCAGCGCTTGGCTGATCCTGTCCCCAGTAGTGAAGATCTAATCCAAAAGGCATGAGGGGAGCTTTAGCTCTTTCTTCTTCTAGTTTTTTTCTCTTACTGTCAGGCTCTTCCAAGGCTGTTGGCTCAGTAGTTGCAGAGTCACTGGAGAAAATTGATGAAAAGTCAATACAACAGAATAGCAATGACCACAACTTTTTCTCCTTTTTTCATAAGATTTTCACACCAACACTAATACTGTCTTAGATCTAGGACTAGAACTACCTTTACAGGATTGTCCTTTTCTTTTTTTTTTAAAAAAAAAAAGGTACAGACCATAACACCACTCACTCCAACTACAGCACCATGAAGCTTAAACTGCACATTCAGCTAAAGCTAGATAAAGCATATATACCAGGGGTGCAGATGCCTAGAGATCTAACGGGGGCAGTAGTGGATCATACATGCACTGTAACAAGAGCTACTGATGTGGCAAACCATTTTTAGAAAGACCTTGCTTCTGCAAACTCATGCCCATGTTTGCACGGTAGTCACAGAGATCACAGAGCCTTTATTTTTGCTGACAAAATTCCATCTTGCGTCTACAACACTGACTGTGCAACACCGCTACAGAATTAATCAGTCTTCAAAACCCACAGCACCTACTGTGGAGACCTTGGTTATTCACAAATGGTCTTAGTCACCTTACTGAAACCTTAACTTTTTAAAGATTAAAGAATAAAAATGTACATCTGAATGCTCCTTTCTCTTTCTGTCGTTACATTCCAGTTTCCCAAGTTGGAGTTTCACGAAGATTTGAACAGAATTGACAACAAATACATCTTTAGAATCAGTACGACACCTCTCCAGGCAGCACTGACAGGATAAGCCACTAAGAACAAAGAGAGGGTTGAAACTATTTTCTAACTTAGTATTAGGATATGTTCTGTTTAGTTGCAAACAAAAAATTACTCAAAATGTAGATTTTTTTTTTGTTAGAAGCAAACACTTTACATTTTCATAGAATCCATTTACAAATAAACTAAAATAAATAAAGAAAATAAAAACTAAACCAAGGGAATAGTAAAAGAGTAAAAGGTTCCTTTAACAAAATCCCAATTTTAAATCCAGTATTAAGCAGCAAACTTACATCTCAGTAAAAGAATTGTAACTTCAAAATGAAACCAAGATCGCCTCAGCAGTTTGCCTAGATCATAAGTGCTTTTCTGTATGCTTTCAGGACTAATAAATACAACTGAGAGAAAGCAGTTTCTACAAGAAATAAAACAAAGATAACCTGGCATGTGGAGGTGGTAACTGTGGTAGTTTGTCTCTAATAAGTTTCAGTGTGGCAGCTGCACAGGTTGGATCAAGTTCATCTTCATTCCCTTTCAGCTGGGCACGGGAGCTCAGCGGAGCGGCTGATGTCTTCCCCACGGGTGGTTTTGGTGACTGGGGCTCTAGCCCTGCAAAAGAAAACTTGATGTTTAGGAGCAATTCACTTCTCCCACTCTCAACGCTTCACACTGGGGCCAAGCAGCTCAGGATGCTGATTACATAGCTTACTACTTTCCTTTTGCATTAGACATCAATCCCACTCAGAGACGTCGTATTTCTGCCTGTGAAATTTCTCCTTATTTTGGGACAGAAAAATACTGAAGAGCTTTAAAATTTGTATGGCATGGTGTGACAAGAAAGAATGATGTTACTTTGCCTTGGAAAGAAGGATTTTAACATGTTTGCCTAAACTACAACATTGCTTTTTGAGTAACAGTTTCTAGTGCCACATCTGCTTATTGGTACGCCATTTCTGTGTTCAAGATTTTATCAACGTAATACAGAAGAAAGACATCTAAGAATAGTGGAAAGCAAAAGGAAACGCACACATCCATATCCTCCTGCGTGCTAAGATTAATTCCTCGTGGTGCCTCAGCAAAAAGTCATAGAATCATGAAATGGTTCGGGTTGGAAGGGACCTTAAAGATCATTTCATTCCAACCCCTCGGCCGTGGGCAGGGACACCTCCCGCTAGACCAGGCTGCTCAGAGCCCTGTCCAGCCGGGCCTTGAACACTTCCAGGGATGGGGCATCCACAACTTCCCTGAGCAACCTCCTCCAGTGCCTCACCACCCTCACAGTGAAGGTCTGCTAAAACGCCTACAGCCTTGCAAAGAGAAATCGCTGCTGGGCAGGGGATTCACTGCAGCACATGGCTGATGGGAACAGGAACCATCATCACCCAGCACAGCCGGTGAAAAAGCAAAGTGTGTGTGAGGCACATTC
>NW_009718642.1:0-36810 GCF_000703405.1 Apaloderma vittatum | reverse complement strand
TGCTCCTTGATGATTCTCAGCTACCATAGGGGCCCTTCAGAGAATATAAACCAACTTGTTTTAATTCTTGATTTGTTAAGGGGCAGGACCACTGAGAATAGCTGAGTTTCGATTCCTAAATATATCTGCAGATTTATCCAGAGAACTTTTTTTTTTCTGCGCAGATACTAAACAACACATTTTGCCAAGATAAAACATCTAAGTACTGGCAGAAGCAATGAGCATACCCGCAGAATATGCTTAAGGGACAGCAAATGCCTGAGCTGTTCCTGAGGAACAAGCCCGCTGCAAGGCAGCACCAGGCACTGATGTTCAGCACCAGCAGCTCAGTGGTGGGGCAACTTAATTACTTTATACAGCTAGATTAGACAGTCGGCACGGACTGTAATGATGCAATTAGATAGGCTGAGCCGTTAGACAGCACATGCCTCTACCCGCTGAGCTAGAGAAGCAACTCTATTAGCTGGCAGTAGTAACGAGAACTTTTCAGCCAACGACAGCTAAAAATGGAAAGACGTGATCCCTCACACTAATGTAATAGACTACATTTTCCCCATCAGAAAGCTTTTTTATAAAATAAACGATTGAAATGGAAAGTGCTATGCCTCAAAAAAACACCCTAAATCAACACCAAAAAGCCATGGTTTCACAAGACTGAAATTTAAAGCAAATTATTTCAGCCTTGTTATGAAAAGCCACCTGAGCTTATCTGACATGTTTTAGCCAATATTTAAAGGGAGGTTTCCATCTCTTGCCCACTTCTAGACAGCCCTGAAGTTGTATCCAGAAGTACTCTTGCTTTACGGATTTGTTTTGCTAATTGTTAAGCGTATCACAAGATATCAACTAAAAAAGGAAAAGCCACTGTGGTATGGCCTGCCCTCTGAGTGGGAAACTTCAGGACCTGTAACGGCAGACAGCTTTGGCACACAAAATACTTTCATTTCATAGAAAAAACTATTTTTCACACACACACAGAGAAAAATCAGAGCAGCATGCCCTGCCCCTTTCTTTCTACTTTACAGGGTCTTGCAGTAAGTGATCCTAACCTTGATTCATTTGCACCACACGTTCCTGTAACCGAAGGCGTTGCCTGACTCCAGCCATGGGTCCAGTTGCTGAGCTGGCGACCTTCTAGATCCACTCCACAGATACACATGGGCCTAAACTTTCCATGTACCTAGATCAGAAGCTCAGTCCTTACACAGGGAACGACATCTCACTTTCCAAGGCTACAAGCTCAAGTTACTGAGAAGAGTGTTTCGTCAATCCCCTGCTTTAAATTAGTTCCTGGACATCCTCTGCCCAGAGGGAGCCAACTACCCCAATTAAAACTCCACCAAGTTAGAGCCCCTCAGAAGGAGAGGGAAAACACAAGCAGACACCCCGTTGAATCAGGCTTGCCTGCATCTGTTGCCTTTAAATTTTGCTGCATACAGTGAATGATCACTTCAGTCATTCATAGATCTTAAGACTTCAGAGAGGAGCGAGAGTCCCAGAACACTCTCCAGGATGAGGAGTCTTCTAGACCATCTGAGACCCCATGTCTCTCTCTGGTGTGGATTATCCTGGTAATAATGAAGGAAAATATTTTAAGGGCAGGGTGATTCAGGGCAGAGGCCAGTAACAACAACAGTAACAGATGGCTTACTGACCCCTTTCAAAATAAGAGAGGGAAGGAAACAGGATCTGGAGAAGGAAAGATGATGAAAGCGTTCAGAGATACTTCTCCTAACTCTCCTACAACTCAAAACATTCCTTCTGCTTATCCAGTGTATGACAGAGAAATGTAGACCACTTCAATAAGACAGTTGAAGGAAGGCAAGGATATCTGCGACTCGGCTTGTGTGTGACAGTGTTTTCCCATGCCCATAAAGTCACCAGACCCAGCTCTGGCAGGCTGACACATTCCACCTTTTCTTAGAAAAGGCTATGTCAGGGTTGTGTAGATACCCCACAGGAGGGAACACACATCTCAGGGTGGCTATTTCAGTCCTGCCAGTCCTGCAGCTGTCCCAGAAAGACTTCAACAAATACCTAACTGGCCAAACATCTGCAGACAGCAGATGGAAAAGAGCAGTGGGAACAGAGACATTCATCACGGTCTGAAACCAGTGTCAAACCCAGCTCTTCCCCGACTCTCTGTTCCACTCTCTGGAAAATGCCCCCAAACTGAAGCCTATGTTCCTAAGGCAGGGCATCGTGAAAAACACGGCTGCTCGAGCCGTCCAGCACTTCCAGGGAACTGAAGTTAGCATGGACTGTGAAGCAAAGAAGGATCACCCCTTTTTAAATACTTTTGTCCTCAGATTGGAGGTTAGAACCAGCTGTAGACAGACACAGGCCATCTTTCTGTTGGCTGGTGATGCTGCTGTTGCTGCTGAGCATGCCTGGCACTACTTCTTCCTTACTCAGACATGTCCACATCACTAATGAAAGTGATGAACACGCCATACTCACCTTGCCATGGAACTTTCTTTCCCCACAGTCAACAAGGCTTTAAGGAGCATTATCAAAAAGAATCATTTAAAGGGCTAATCTGTGCATTGGAAAAGGATCTCAAAATTAGTAGAAGGACCAGCAATAAGGGAAACGGTAATTAGGCATAAGAGGCTGGAATTAAGCAGAGAAGGATTTAGGCTAAATAGCAGAATAAATGATCTCATGGCATTTATTAGGCTGTGGACTTGCCACTCAAGAAGTATAACGGTGCCTCCACAATTTGTTAAACAGGACTTCAGCAAAATATTAAGGAAACGATCTTGAAGGTACTTATCTGGAAAAGGGGCAGGACAGGACTTAATCTCAGCTCCTGTCAATGGCTAAAAATTCCTTCTCAGGGTGCTTTGTGCCAAAGTGAAACAGAATTAACCAAAAAGATGCTGTTAAAACCACAGTTTGGAGTCATCAGGATTTGGAAGAGTAAACTCCCTTTTATGATAAACAGATCCTTTTGTGTGAACAGGGTCAGCTGAGAAACATATAACAGATGGTGTCTGCAATGTAGAACTGCTGAAACTGGATTTAGCTTTTAAAATTGCTTTTTTTCTCCTTTCTTTTTTGCAAGGACGAGAATATTTTTTCTGAAAAGCACTGTTTAAAGCAACGGTTTTCAGAGCACTTGTAAGCATACTATCTGTAAACTGCCTCAAAGTCAGAAGGCAGCAGGTATGTGTCTCGCCATTTTTCCCCTCTTCAGAAAGAGTATGTGTATATGTATTAGAAATTCTCAGTTTTATTCCATTTTTTTCCTATGATGTCTACAGAAAGCATGATTGCTCCTGCACTACACTGATTTTGTCTGAGGGGGAGAGGATGTGAGCAGCAGAGACAGGCAGTCAGCAACACACAGAAAAGGCAAGAAAGATAAATGGACAATGTGACATTTAGATAGATAAAATCACATCCAAAAGATCAATATAGGAATTCTTCAGAGTTACAAGAACAAAATATTTTCCCATTGATTTCTTTTTTTAAACCATTAACGGGAAAATGGCTGAAGGTAAATACACTATGACATCAGTAACACCACCTCTACTGTGGATTTTTTTTAAAAGATATTTATTTATAAAATCAGCTTTTGCTAACAAGATAAAGACAAGACTCACCACACAGTCCTAGATGAACAGTATCCAATGTTAGGGTGGGGGTTTTTTGTTTTGTTTTTAAGACACAGATGGGATTAAGTGCAGTATTAGAAGTAAAATTCCTCTTATGAATTCTGCTATTCTGTGTATTTTATTTAAGGCAAGCATAGTATCTGGGTTCAAATTGTTGCAACAGTAGCTTTTAGAAAGAATCATAAAAATGTTCAAATCCCCTTTTTTGTTTAAATTGACCAAATGGCACCTATTTGCCTGAAGCAATAAAATAGACCGTGTTCACAAGATAAATCGATAGAAGGAAAGAGAGAGGCTGTGGTTTCAGCTGAAGTTAGGCTGCTGAATGCTGACATTATTGATTTTAGCTAGTTCAGCTGGCCTTGTAATTAAAATGTAAATTTGAGAAAGAGATTATGTCCTGACAGAAATGGTGGGATTAGGGGGAGATAAAAGCCCGTCAGTGAAAATTCAGAGAAAGAGCAAGCACAGGTTTCCTCAGCTGTGTGGATTTAGAAGAAATCTAGCTACTTCAGATTCACTTAAGTTTAATTGAAAAAACGGAGATAGAATATAAACAAGTATTACAGACTTCAACTTTCCTGGAAAAATACAATAATTTCTGTTTCCCATTTGTTGAATCTTAGTCAAGCTGAATGTATGCGATTTATATTAACACAGACACTCTCCAAGACTGCCAGGAAAATCCAGCAGTTCAGGTACAACATTCCCCCACTTACCCTCTGGTGTGAACAAAACCTGCACGCATTTCACTCGGGAAGCACAATAAGCTTTCCTGCTAAGTGAAGAGAACTTTGCAAATCTTATTTCATCTGGATTTGCAGACCAGAGGGTTCAACTCAGTGTTTGGGGCATCACTTCCAAACAGCTCCAGTGTTTCAGGACCAGTTCTGCTCCGTCCCTCCATACACGGAGGCAGGTGTGAACAAAATTAACATGGGTGGGCATAGGGCAGGAGGATTTCGTGATCTCTGAAGGTTCTGGTACTCTGCTAGAGATGGAGATGTGATTTATATGTCATCCCTGCCAGATATCTGATCTTCATGAAAGGAATATTCAGGTGTGGCTGTTTTTATTAGGATCAAATTTAATCTCCCTCTACCTAAAAAAAAATATATATAAAAGTCAGTCTCTTCTCTTGTTGGTATCACTTCATCCCCATGGAACTCCAAAACGAGTTAAAAAATAATTAAAATATCTGTCGTGAACAAAACCTCAGAAGTATTCATACCTGTGTAACACTGAATAAAACAACATTTATTGTGGTAGAAAACGACCACTTTTAGATAGACAGAGTTTCTTATCTTACCCGTGACTACCACTAGACAAATTGCTGTCTGCAGCTGCTGGGGAGGATGCTGCAACGCCAGAGGTGGCTTTAAGCAAATACTCTCACAACACACATAAGACGTGTGCCAGAAACTGATCACACGGGCAACTGCACATGTTAATATTTCTGTATTAATTACACTACTTTTAAAAAGTTGTCAGGGGCTCTTTTATAATCAGAGGTTTTAAACAACCAAAAAAGATGCCCTCAGTGCCTTTGAATGCAGCTCTGCTCATTTACATTTATCTAAAATTCCACAATTCTACTTTGGAAATTCAAATTAAAGAAAAAAAGACAGTGACTATGTTAGTTAACTAGAAGAGTTCATTAACACTATGATACTTGGCTTACTGGAATTACATAACATGTTAATTTGTTATAATCTTAATTCTCGATAATTAACCCTATTCATTGTTGTTTGACCATCATAGCTAAGAATAAATCAAAGAAACAGAGTTTACATTAAAAACCTTTGTACACCTTACACCTCGATATTTTAAACTCCTTGCTTATTGTTTTACAGTCCCTGGCCATAGCAAAATTCCCATTAGTTATACTACTGGAGCAGAACACTTGCAAGTATAATCAGTATCCTGTGCAGTGACTATTAATTACTAAGAATTTTAGTAGGAATCAAATACATCCCATGTCCTGCCAGATTTTCTGGGAACTTTATTTACATAGAAGGACTTTGCCTGAGAGTAATGAAGGGTTTGCATCAGCGGCTGATTAGGATGCATCAGAAGAAATATCTACAATCAATGTTTTTACATGGATGTAGAAGCATTTTATTGAAAGTGCTAATTGTATTTTTTCAGAAATGTGCAAGTTACCTTCATTCCCAATACTCCGTTGTAATAAATTTTACTCAATTATTGTCCTAAGTGTACCTATATGGAACACGTTTGTCCATATACATACAATGAGGCAATCCCACCTGTAAACATGTAATTAAATATTTCTACTGTTTTATATGCTAAGAAAAATTGAGACCACCCAACGCATATTTGCTTACAGTGGTTCAGGACTGGGGTCGTAACTGTAATACTGAATATCTGTATATCTGTTAAACATTCATGGTAAATCAATGCATTCTATTCCAATCATGTAATAACCATGTCTGGTTGGTTTTGGGGTGGGATTTTTTTTAGGATTTATAGTAATATTAATCTTACTTGAAAACCTAGACTTAAGAAAAACAACTGTGTTAACTGCATTTTCCAAATCTGGGAAAAAGGAACGCAAATTTCACAGGACAGTGAAAGATAAGTATGTCATTCTGCCTGTCCTTCCTCTTGCCAAACCTGACTTGTTCTTTCCCCTTTAAAAATGTCAATATCCACAAGTCCTTATTTAGCCAGATAGTGCAATTCTAAGTGTCTGAAACCCAGTTCCTGAAAACTGTGCTTCATACACTGAAGGGTTATTTTTTGCTGTGATCTTCATTGAGATATTTCTCTATGCAAAATTGTTCTCCGTGTTCTTCACATGCAGGAAGAATTAACTCAGGAAGTTCCTGAGGTATGGAGGCAAGACATATCAAACCAGACTAAAAAGCTACTAAGCTTTTAAAGCAGAACCCAGCTAAACTGAGAAATCATTGTAGCAAGGAAAGAAAAAGCTCAGGTATCATTTTTAATTTCCATTTAGCCAGCACATGTGTGTCTATTGAGCGAGCCAACAGTCAGTAGAACATCAGCAATCTCATTCTCAAATAATAATAATGTCATCAAAACCATTTGTTTTTACTACAACTAGGGTAGGGCACCAGAAAATCGTAGAATATGTTGGGCTGGAAGGGACCTTTAAAGGTCATCTGGTCCAATCCCCTGCAGTGAGCAGGGACATCTTCAACTACATCAGGTTGCTCAGAGCCCCATGAAGATGCCATGATAATCTCCCTCCTGTGGAAGTTCACTTTTACTAAACTAGTTTTTACTAAAACTACTTCTAGTGAGTTTTTCAAATATGCCTACCACTGGGAACCCCCAATCAATCCTAGTAAGAGAAAACTAAAAGTGTTTTCCTAAAAGACCAATAAGCACTGAAAAGAATTCTTCCACTGAGTATTTCAGAGATGTTTAAATTATATAATTCAGGATGTAAACTCAACACTTAGGATTTGTGCTTTTTCCCCTCATGACTTTCATGTGTACTCTGACAAAACTAAAACAGACTAGAGGAACACCTAACTGTAAAATCAACTATATCTGTTAAGATACTTCTATGGAGGAAAAAAGATCAGTACAAGAGCGATCATCTCTCCACAGCTCAAAATAAGTGGTTTCTATTTCACCTTATCAACGCTTGCATACATGCTCTTTTTGCCACGTCTAGCTCTAAAGCCATTACATAAACCAGCAAAACAGCCTTTTTATGGGAGAAACTTCATTTAGATGTAGGATAAAAGAGCATATTGCTATTGTACACAGTAACTAAAACCACTGTTTTCCTACTTCCTCTGTCAAAAACGAAGGACCTAAATAGAGCTAAGAGTCAGCAGAGTGAATCTACCCGACAATACATGGCCTTAGATAACATGTAAGGCTTCAAATTCAGTGCTGCTCTTGCATGGGACAGATAGGACATCAGTATCCGACCACACAAACAAAAACATTTAGAAAATGTTTCTGAAATGCATTTAGAATCTTTTCTGTAGGGAATAAAAGAATCAGATCTTATTAAATTAGTAATTAATTCTCCTATTCTTCTTAAATCCATAATGATTCTATTATATTCCACATTTCCAGGGCAGATTTGCTTTTAATCACTCTGTCCTCTCCATGTCTTGGTGGATGTCAAACAAGATAATACAACTTCTAAAAGCAATATGCTTGGAAGTCTGCTTCTTAGGTACAGATTAGAGTATACTTAGTCAATAAAAATGTGCAATTTTCTGAATAAATGCCCCAAAGTGCATGACACCATCAGATTAGGAAAGGCAGTGTGGGGACATCTAACGCACAAAGGCACATCACACTGTGATGAGAAGAGAGAAGAACTTCTGAAATGGATTGAATAAGCCCTTGGGATTTTAGAACTGGAGCTTTGACCCTGATATGAAAGAAATCCCAAGCAGGCTTTAAGATGCAGCATGAAGTAGCTATCAGGGACCTAAAAACATTTTTGCTTAAGGCTCAAATACAAGTGAAATAATCTGATTACTCAGATTCGAAATAATTGTTTGTGTTCTTGACTGTACAGTCATTTCTCACATAATTCTGGATAAGGATGAAACTTGATAACTGGTAGACTGCTTCCATGCTAATAATATTCCCAAGTCAGACGGTTTCCTCATGCCACCACCTGTAAAAAGGCAACAGCACTTGCTTGTACCTCACACGAGTATCGTGTAAATAAGTTCACGACGGCATGTGCTGAGCCCTTGGACAAGAACTATGAATTGAGAAAACCCATTAGGAGACAACTGTTGCCGAAGGAGGGTGCTCTGAACTAGATTGAGAGTTGTTCCATTTTTACAGGGAAACGCAAATCGCTCGGAAGAAATCACTTCCCAGGCAGTGCAGAGCTCAGCTGCAAGCTCTGTGAGGACCACCAAGGGCAGGAGGGAATCTTTTATCCCGGCTTCAGCAGCAAATTCTGTCTATGGCGCAAGACCGATGTCAGAAGCTGCGCAGTTCCACCCCGACCCGATCCACCTTACGCCGGCTTAAAGCCAACGCGACAGACAGTTGGCTGGCAAAGACCAAAATGTGGGAAATCTCAAGGGGAAGTGAGATTTTTCTCTTTCCCTGAAGTTTTCTTTTAGGTGAATAATGCCTCCATTTTTAAGGAGTTGGCAATACCAGCCATACAAAGGCAATGGATGCAAGCAACGTCCGTGCAGAGCGCTGAGAACCGGAGTAACCCTATGAAAACGATTTTCCCACCGCTTTGTCTTTTTCAGCCCCACACTCCTCTTCAGCAACAGAATCTATTTAAAACAGCTCTGTGGTACCACAGGATGGCTGGTCTCTTGTCTGCTGCAGACATCAGGTGCAAGTGTAAATAAGGATTATACAAATGGGAGGTCATTAAAAGTCTGGTAATGCTAATTTGGCATGACACCCCTAATGGGTTATATCTTCACACTTCAGTTATCTAATCACCTAAATTCTTTTAACAAATTTACATTTCATCTTATACAAGGAGATTCAAATTGACTTGTTTAATTCTCCCTCCATCCAAACTGCACCCATGCTCAGCTCCTCTTATACATTATATATCATCAATTTTGAGATCATCATCAACTGCATATACACACAGATGATAGAGCTGCCCATCTACATATTTATGCATTCAAAACTTCCCTTGCCTCTAATTATCTTCCCATTTTTCACAAACTTTTCAGATCTCAGGAGAACCACAAATACTCCTCATCAGAAAAAGCATCTCAGCTTGAAATTCACCTTGTTGGTAGGATACTTCCAATTTCCTAAGAGAAGTGAAAGGGAATAAAAGTGACTTTTAAGTTAATAACTTACATGTCACGTTTGAATCCATTCCCACAGTCACGTTTTACAATGTTGTCTTCCTTAAACAGTGAACTAAACGTATAAAAAAGCCCTAATCTGAGGAACTGTTCACTTTCCCTAGATTGTTCAGGAAAAGTGACAACAAAAGGAAAAAAGCATTAAACTCTTCACATGTACGTAATACTGAGATTTGATGTTACATTGAAGGTTTAACATCCCAGTTAGAACATCCCACTTGCACAGACTTATTTTCTTAGCTCGGAGTCCTCATGAGCTAAACACAAACTAAAGAAACGTAGCAAAAATCCACCTGGATTACATTAATAGAAAGCTGAAGTCACTGCTACAGTAACTGCACTTGCACATGGAATCATTCGTAATTAGAGAGGTGGCTGCCTAATACAGCCAACTCTTGATGACAACATGCTACTATGAAATCAGTATATACTTGTGTATTTTACTCTGATAACCGGCTTGCCTAAATGTACCAAAGGCACACTTATTTTGGTTTTGTGTATGAAAAATACATGCAGAACAGAATCCAGAGGAGCAAATATACTTCTCCACTTTCTTTATGTTGACCTAAAGTAACTACACGGAAGTCAGGTGATTTATGCAATACTTATATAGCAGCTTCTGAAACAGATTTCAAACTAGTAAGTGGCCAGTTGGTGCAAGAAAGCACTTACGGACTCAAAGACAGAAGAAATCACACGCTTAAAACACACCTGAATACTTTTCTGGAATTCTGAACTCTTTTCAGAGTCTTTCCTAAACGGAGAGTTTCCATAATAACTTTAAACAGCAGCAAGAAAAGCTGAATGACTTCAGGAACACTGAGAACAGCTCATTTCTTTCAAAATGCTATTTCAGACAAACACATCAGATAAAGAACAGCCAAGTGTGACCATTAGCTCCTACATAACTACATGTATACAAAACAAGGGGCTTTGTTTTCCGATTGATTGGCTTCTTCACTATAATATATTTTCCTATCACCAATAGTTTAAACACAAATTGAGAATTTCTTAATCCATTTTATATAGATTTTTAAAATATCCTTGAGTAGATAGTAGGCTTGTTTTTTATCTTCTTCCGTAAGGAGGAATTCAAATAACAGCAAAGTACTGTGTTATGGTTATACAGAGGGTGGTAAGATGCTTTATTTTTTAAAAATATGTCCCTGTAAGGAAGAGAGGGAAGGAACGGGAGAGAGGGAAGAGACGAGCACATTTCAGTTCCACTGGAAGGTGACAAGTATAAACAGAATTTTCACGTTAGGATTCATCAGGCTGCTGTTAAAGATAAGAAGACCAAGTTCCAGTGCCTGGAATTAATACAATACCAGTTTTAGCACAAGGAATACTGCCAAAGGAAGAAAAAAACATCAAAGAGTCATAGGTGTGCTAATAAATAACCTCATTACTGCTCATTCATTTACTACCACTACCAATGTTTCTGGACTCTTTCATTAGCCACATATACATAAGAAGCTTTTCACAACAGTCTGGAAGGCCGCTACCCCTCTCTTCCACTACATCCCTTTTTTGAAAGTCCCACTGTTAGCAATAATTTACTGATATTTATTGCAAGACTGAGGTAATTGGGATAGCCAATGTATATTGACATAACATTTTTTTCCATTAACAAAAAAATGAAAAGCTTCCCAGCACCCGAGTTTGCATCTTACAGCCCTTCACCACTGTTCCATGTTCTCATCTAAAACATATCCACCTCCAATTTCACTATCCCAGTACTCCCAGTTCCACTTCACCATCCCCAACTCTTGCTTGGACAAAGTAAGTACCTACAGACTGTTTCAAGCAACACGTATGCTAAGAGTCACGCCAAACCACATCGCAGCTACCTGCTCCCCAGGGCACTAGTCTAATCTCAATCCTCTACATAGTTGCTGATCTCCACATTTTTTTAAAGGCACGGAGACATCTACCTCCTTCAAACAAACTGGAGCCAGCCAGTTGGACTTGCTGCAAGTCCTCAGAGTGGGGAACACAGATACACAGCTAATCAATGCCAGCCTTACTCCCCAGGGTGTCCTGCTAGGTTAAGAGTGGGCTAAGGCACGAGCAGGACTCCACGTCTGGAGACGTCCTTGAGCTGAACCCAGGCACTACAGGTTATCATTACTGATCAGCTTTCGCTGTCCATAGCCAAATTTGATGGCAGAAGACTGTAAAAAAAGTCACTCGAGGTACATCAGGTTGGGTTCATGCAGGCACGCTCCCTTGCTTCAGCAAAAAGAATCAATTGGCTTATACAGGTAATACCTGCAGCTTGACCGTTATGATGGAAATCACAGATATGTTAAAAATGAGCACAAATACGATTGAAAAAGGGTGGCACCAGTCTTACACAAATACTCATGGAGAAATGCAGGAGCAAGAAACTTATTACAATACCGAGGTTTTTAGCTCGTGTGATGGCAGCTACCCTCTCCTCTACAACGTACTGAAATCTTCTGAATCTTAAAATACACAAGGCTACACAGACAAAGCTGCAGACAATAAACTAGGTGTACAAAGGACAAGGAGTACTGCATGGAAATGCAATTACTTAAGATGAACTCTCCTCAGTAACTCCCTCTCAATTTCACAAAGAACACGTTATAAGTATGTTTCTACCTAAAAACAATATATGATTAGAAAACATTAAAAGAAGAAAGACTGTATTTTGCCACCTGGTATTTGCTCAGTGGCTATAATTCTGCACTTGCAGGCAGAGTTTCACTTAACATCTCATGACAGCAACACCCAAACAAAACAAAAATCAAAGAAGCCCACCTTCTTTCTGAGCTGTAGGTTGGCTACCCCATGGGAGGAAGTGGCTGCACGTCTCCAACTACTGTTAATGTGGACAACAGCAAAAAACCTTAACCCATCTCACCCAATTGTTCCTGGTATTTCTAATATCCAGGCTCATTTACACCTTTACTTTGCAATCCCTTCGCTCCCAGTAAATTTGTGTTTAGCACACTTACAAGCATACGCGGTACCGCTTCTGGCTCTAAACTACAGCGGAACAGGATGGAATGAAATAAGCTTCTTGTCTCACTTGCTTGTGCTCCTACAAAGTATTTGTTTATCTAGAGCCAGTCGCTGCTCCCGTATCTATGTAATGACTTCCTCACAGCAGCCAGAGATTACCCACACCGCTGATCACTTTATTACTTCAGAATGGCTGTTTATTTACTTTAGTGCAGCAGGAACACGCAGGGATAAAGCTTGCAGCAGCTGGGAAAACTCACCATATTCCTTACGCAGGTGGTCTGGAATGTGGGGCTCATAACCTTCCTTCTCGGGGACCTCCACAAATTCATCTTCGTCGTCGTCGTCGTCATCATCATCATCATCATCATCATCCACATCTTTCATCTACAGAGATATTTTTGTTGGTTTCAAAAGCCGCTTTTCATTTCCCTCCGCACTGAAAATATTTCGCAGACATCTTGATAGCCCTACTGAGACTGCTCTATGTCAAAAGCGTTCCCCTAATTATATATTTAATCTTTAGATAAAGATTAGGCCTTTGCTTAACATTTTATCTCTAAAGCCATACTCTATCCTAAGGGCTTCTTTAAAGTCCCTTTTATCCATTCGAACACATGCAGTTGGCGAAGTCTGAGGAAGTGAGAAGATATAAAATAAGTCCAAAAAAAAAAATCTTAAAACAATATCAAGATTTTAACTTAATAAGAAAATTATAGCCTTATCTATTCTCTGGTTGATTTTACTCATTTAGCTGCACCCATGTCTGTGGCATGTTAAATAGTATCACCAATTGTTTAAAGGCAGGCAAACAGGAGGGGAAGCTGTGGGACTGCCAAGCTAATACTGACCAAAGAATGAATATTCAGATCTGTATACTACAGATCTGTTTCACCATGTTTCTTCACAACAGCACCAAAAATAATTTGAAGCATTCTTTTCTTAACTAATTTGGTGCACTCTAACCACTCACACCATCGAACTGCACATACTACCTTGGTCAAGACCAACAAAATGCAATTTTTAAAATGTGCACTTGGTCCGTATAGCAGTCTGAAATTGGGTATCTACGACGCGATGAATAATAAAAATGGAGTACCTACCAAGTAACCAGGGTAATTCATTCATGTAAGTGGCTTCCTATACACCTTTTCATGAGCTACTACCACGTATGTGCCAGCAAGTCTACTTTTTATTTTCCTAAGCTTGTTCCATGCCTGAAAATGAATTTTTCTTCTATACTCCACATAAGCTAAAAGAACCTGTGCCACCTCTGAAATGGCCTACACTATCAGAACTTTAAAACAGTAAATGCCAACTATGGTAAAAAGGCAGCAATGATGGAGATTTTATGCTTTCTTTCCTTTGCTCACCTTTGGAGTCACCTAATTCTTGAAAACAACATAATTAGTGCATTAATGTTCATGTGTCATACACTTCTACAAGTCTAGGAAATAGTAAGGGTATCCACTAAAGTCCAGCGCATCACAGGCCATCTGTTTTTTCAACTTCACCCCAGTAGCCAAAACAACAGATATGGAAAGGGATCATTTTTACTATTTTCAGCCACATTCTTTACTTCTCTTGCTGCACCTGACTTACATTGATATTCATATCAAGCGCTCATTGCTACAAGCACTGGAGGATACTGCAGGTTTTGCCTGCAGCAGAATTTTCCCAATTTAATTCACTCCTCTAATCGTGTGTCACAGCTGCACAGCTGAGTTCCTTTAAATCATACATATACTCTGAAGCCAAAAAACCTAGAAACCTATCTTGGTTTATTGAATGCAGTTAAAAACATAAAATAAATAATTATTTTAAATTAGCATTTCTTTTTGGTCAGTATTATTAGTTCACTCCAGTTTACAAGTCTCTAAAAAAAAATCATTACACTTATTGATATACTTTAACATATAATGAATGGATAGTGCAAGTTAGAAGTAAATTCTTCCCTTAGTTTAAAAAAAAGACTCTAAGAAAGTTGAAGTTCCAATAATAATAATAATAAAATTACTGTCCTGAAGAACAGAGTAGATTTACTACTTCATCCTTACCAGAGTACACCTAATTAGTCTCCATTTAAAAATCAAGTCCCAACATAATCTTGCACAAAAGCACCCCAGTGCCGAAGACAGGTAATGACCACAAGCCAAATTACTGCTACCTCAGATGCCAACCCTCAGGCTGCAGGATCTTGCACCCTAGTTTACTTTTTGTTTCCCACAGCAATCCTTTTTCCTCATCAAAAGGAAAGAAGCAATCCAGGCCCTACTCAGCACGGCCAAGACAGATACGTGCAGCAGGAACCAAACCAGAGAGTATGAATGCAAAGAAAGGGTCAAATATTCCACCACTAATCACAACCTTGCAGAGGCACTAAACACGAAAGAACATCTGTGTTAAGCTGCAATTTTTAGAAGACCTTCCCAATGGCCTTTAGAAAGAAAACAGGGGACATAGATCTGTTGGAACGAGTTCAGAGGAGGCCACAAAGATGATCCAGGGGATGGAGCAGCTCTGCTATGAGGACAGGGTGAGGGAGCTGAGATTGTTCAGTCTGGAAGAGAGAAGACTCCGGGGGGACCTAATAGCTGCCTTCCAGTACCTGAAGGGAACCCACAAGAAGGCTGAGGAAGGACTTGTTACAAAAGTGTCCATCGCCAGGACAAGGGGAAATGGATTTAAGTTAAAGGAAACTAGATTTAGGTTGGATCTTAGGATGAAATTCTTCAGTCAAAGGGTGGCAAGACTCTGGAGTAGATTGCCCAGAGATGTCTGGAACATCTCCCTAGAGACATTCAAGGCCAGGTTGGATGAGGCCTTGGGCACCCTGGGCTAGTTTAGGGCACTGCTGCCCATGGCAGGGAGGGTGGATTAGATGATCTCTAAGGTCCCTTCTAACCTGAGACATTCTACGATTCTATGAAAAAAATCTGCAGCTTTTGTACTCCACACAACAGAAGAAAGCTAAAGACTGACAAGAAACTAGTTTGCATTTTGGTTTTAGAATTCTGCTCTTCTTGTCATCCCCTTTTTACCTGTTAGGGGCAATTTAGTAAGTTCGAAAAAAAAAAAAACCAAACACCTACTCCTATTTCTTCATGTAAAAGCAAGGCAACATCATATTTCCCATACTCATGTTCCACTTCTGATTTAGCTATGAAAAATTATTTCATTGGGCTAAATCTTGTCCTGGATGATCTTAGCCTACACCTTGGTGCCACAGAGTAAAAAACTGACTACCTTTCACATTATAAAACAGAGAAAGCAAATTCAGTGTATTTCAATAGTTTTTACTCAGAAGTAGTCTGTAAACAAAAAAATAGCAACAGGTTTAGGGACTTGAGAAACAATGTGAAACTAGTAAGAGAAAGAAAATTCAGTTCAGACTGATCATCTAATTTAAATCACCAGATTATACCTAAAATATCAGTGGCCATACTACAAGTACTCATGTACGTGTTGCATCTGAGAGGACTAGAAAGAACGCAGAAGTGTACTATCTTTAATTGAAATTTCTCCCAATTTGTTCACATGTCGCTGGAGGTACATAGTTCCCTGTACATTAATATAGCAAAATCCAGGGGCCTTCACCGACCCTCAACTTGAAAACTCCATTAGAAGCAACTTTGCTGTATTACCTGCAGGGTCTAAAACTTGAAAGCACATGAAAAGCCTGATGGAGAAAAGGCATAATCAGATGCAAATTCACTTTGTTTAGGTACAATCCATGAACTGTGCATTCAAGTACTATAGAAAACATTAATCATAGCAAACTGTAATTTTTGTTATCAGTCTAACACTAATCAAAAGGGAAACCTGTCACTACCGCTGACCTGTGAAACGTCCCAATTATACTCTTCGGAAATGACAGGAGCACTTAACTTCCTCACTGAGTAAATGACGACGATCAATCAAGTTTGAATAACAATGAGCCACGGAGCTGAAAATTATTTTTTGTATAGAATCTACCCAGGAATTTATGAAAGGTGAAAAGCAACCCAAGGTTTTAGGGGCATTATGGCTTTCAGCTAGTGCAAAGCATATCAAACACTAAACAGAATTTATGTGTTTTAATTTTCTAAAAGGTAGATGTGGACTTGGTGCTACAATGCATAACATATAATGCCAGATTTTAAATATGAGGGTCATTTTCATAAAATATTATGCTTATTGTTCACACCCTTCAATTTCCCTGGGGTCTTCTATTAAATTTAGATTTCCTGTAAAAAAAATTAACTGCTTAGCTAACTATAAGGAATTAAGTCCCCTTATCCCTTCAAACAGACAAAGTCTTTATTCTGATATCATCTTTAACAAGATAAATAAGTTATCTTTTTACTTTAAAACGTTAAAGTCATCCCTGGTGGAAATTCAAGAAGTTGTACAGTAGTAGCAGGTGGTTACATCTCAATATACTTCATTCCAGTCACACTTCACCAGAACCATCCATTTATGTTGTTTTGTTCCATTCCCTTTCTATAGAAAGGAGGAAAGCTCATGGGCAATGTTATTAGTCAGAAAAGAATATTTTTTTTTGGTAACTTCACTTTTCAAACATGAAGACCGCTCCAAAGCAAGCCCTACAGGTGCAGTATGAAAGTTCAGCCATCCATTTTCTACTTTTCCACTACAGGTAAACTTTTACAGTGAACTGAAAAAAAAAAACCACAACCCTAAAATCAACCTCAATTAAATCAGAGGAAATAAATATTTAAAGACAAGATTTTGAGTGGCAGAATTAGTAAATTACAATTGTTTAGGAATGAGTGGTTAGGTACTTGCAAAAAAAGAAAAACGAGACTGTGATAAAAACAAGTACTATGCCATTCCTAGTGTGCCATATCTGAAGGGAAGGATAAGCCTCAGTAAAAAATACTACAACGTAAAGTGCTTCTTGTAGAGCCCAGAATCAAATAACTCTAAGATAAGGAGTCACACAACTGCTTGTTTCTCAATAACCTGTCAGAGAACGTGAGGAAAAAAGGTGCCATTCTCATTAGCAGGGAAAGCCACTGATGCAGCTGCAGCCCTAGAAGAGGCGAGGGGTGAGCCCCCGCTCCCTGTCGCTGGCCGATGGCCCCTGTGGAGGGAGGCCAAAGAGACTTCAGGCATCAGAGGCTACTTGCACCATCGCTGCTCCTCAAGTTGCATGGAGAAGGGAAGATCTTCTGCTCAAGTGTCAATCTGCTCTGTAACGCTGCCTGTTATTTACTTATTCATTCATCTAAATTATTATTCATTCATCTAAATGAATTGTGCTTTTGCAAAACTGTGTATTGTTTGGTTTTTTGTTTTTTTAATGTAGTAGTATTCCTGACTAGGTGTCTCACTGTGAGAGGAAATAGGATTTAGCTAGCTAATTTCCAGATTCTTGGGCTGAACTTATTCACATATGAGAACAGTAAAAAAACAGATTCAGAAAATATACGGGTATTTTCATTGTAATCAGTTAGAACAATGACTCCTCAATTCTTCTGATTTTCATTAAAACATAAAACAGTGCTGACTTCCATAGCTACACAAGTGCAATCAAACCATTTGCTCCCTAACTCACCAAAAAGAAAAAAAACACTTGGAAAATAAAGATGTTTTCCTATCTGCCTCCATCTTATTAAAAAAACCTGAAAACAAGTATCGGATGCCAGTAAAAATGCACTTTATCTTTTACTTTGGAGTCGACACTCCAAGAGCCTCCAGCTGTTAGTGTAGCTCAGAGCAACCACAGCTCCAGCTGAATGCCTTGCTCATCCACCCCAACCAGCAATAAACACAAACCAAACCATCCTCTACCCACTACATGACACTTGGAAAGGTGTAAAGAAAAGTCTTTGGTCCTTTTCCCAGTTTTATACAAATTGTTACATTCTGGTAAGAGGATTTAAAACCCTGAGCCTCTGCAATCGTAATTAAAGCAAGCAATAAAATGATCGAAATACACAATGCAACCAGTTTATAGGACTAGATGTACAGGGTTTACTAATTATTTTAGAAAAAGGAGGAAGAGAAAAGATAGCACATGAAGAAGTCATATCTACTTACTAAAACACCACTCACAAACTACAGCTGGGACCATTAAATAAATTTTGCATGGTCTAATTAACTCGGTTTGCAATCTCAATTACTTTTCACCCAAGAAATCACTTTTGTTCAGTTTTATGTGTGTCTGTTTCCCTTTTTAAAAAAAAATGATGTAAGGCATCCTCAGACAAGTGAACTCTAAACTTCATTTGTCTTTCAGCAGGCTTGATGGCTATGCATTTAAAAACCCATTCTATCTTATAAACTAAAAATTAAACGTACTCAGCTGTGATGGTCGTCATTGCATCTGCTATTTATATGCTAATACCCTCACTGGAAGATCTTGCAAATTATTCCACCATGCCAATATCTCATGTGCATCTACTCAAAGCCAACTAAATATTTTTCTAGAGGCAGAAGACTTTGGTTAGGGAACCAGAATATTTATTGCTGTAGAATCTAGTTAAAGGGGCAACCTTAAGCAAATACATTTTTTATTCAGCCACTACACAAAACAGGCTTCAGTCACCTTAAATGAATTTTAAGGATATTCTGTGTAATCAAACAGAGACTGGGTAAAAATAATTTCTTCAGTGTCAGTAACAGAAACTGAATAGTCAAACAGCTTCTCTTTTATGTAAGGACTTTTACAAGTTTCTCTTTTCCCAGCTTTTTATATTCTCTAATACAGGATGATGTGGAAATAAATGCTGGCATTTTGACAAATTTCAGAACCATGCTTCAGTTTTCCGGCATGCAACACAAGGAAAACATAAACTACTAAAAGAGCTGTATTTATAGGGACCTCCCACACACCCTCCCTCCCCTTTGCTCCATGATTTGAGCATAAATTCAAACCTAGATGACTCCAAATTAGATATGTGCTCCAGGCAAATCACATTTTATGTTTGCCAGTAAAAGTATCACCATTCATTCTATTTCTAGTTGCTCAACCACAAGTAGGCTACTTGGACAGGCTGACTTTCTTTTACTGCACTTTTCACACTATTTCATAATTTCCAGAACTTTATAAAAATGCTTAAAGGGTTCTAGCCCAACATGATTAGAGTAGTGAATTAAGGCAAAGTTCTCTTGCACAATCCAAATTTTTCATAAAATAAATACCACATTCAGGGAAAGGTGTAACAGTTTTATTTAAGCTACTGAAGATCTTCAAGTCTAACAATGCCTTTCCTTTCCATGCATCCTGGAGAGCTAAAACAGAAATCTGCTACCCTTCATTACTAAAGCTAATAAAGTTCCCTGACCTAAAAAAATATAAAAATTGACTCCTACAAAATTTATGCTGATGACCTACATTTGATACCTATATTATTTTTATCAAAAGCGACTGTGTTAGGCCCTTAAATGTCTTCATTTAATATTTATACAAAAATAAAAGATACATTTTACTTCTAGAAACACAGGAATGTACTTCTTCCACGCAGTTACTGTATATACTTCAGGCAGTGCAACTTATTACCCAATAAAAAAGAATTTTAATAGTAGTATCTGTTATGGCTTTTTTTTCATCCAGCTTTTCATTCACAGTGCAAGATGAGCTAATCATGTATCACTCCATCAATTTGAGTCCTCTGATTAAGTAAAGATGGACCTTCAGATCCTACCCAAGTTTATTCAGTTACTGCAAGGGACAGTCTCACCACCTGAACATAACGCTGCTAAAGAATCTTCTTTTCTGGATTAGGTCCCAGACAGTTCAGGTCCCTGCTGCGACAGGAGCTCTATCCTTGGTACAGGGGAGGCACTGGGAATCCTCAGGGGAGGAAACGGAGACAGGACTATCCTGATCGATTGCTGCTCGCATTTAGGTCTTCTTTAAGCCAACCATAAAATCACTACTGAAATATATAAGCTGCTTCCCTGTTCAGCTCCCACAAGTAGTACAACAGCAACCTGTACAAAAACTCTAGCTGCTACGGAGTGGATTTGGTAACTATGCGAAACACTGAGAAATACCTGGTAAAATTTAACGTTTCAGGAACTGTCAAATAGATGGAATAATTTTAACAAAAGAAGAGGCAAGCACAAAATCTGTGCCTTGAAAACCAAACTTGATTTCTTCTTAACTCATGGATAACTGCGAATAAGGAAACTCTGTAAAGTGCCTACGCAGCTTTTCATTCACCTTAACACACAAGGAAAGGTTTGCAGGTTCAAAGACGGGTGGGATGAAGCCAGCAAAGCTACAAGCCAAGTGATCCAAAATCGCAGTTAGAGCCCGTGCTCAGACAGGGAGGCACACACACGCACAGCAGAGCTCCCAGGATGTTTTCTAGCAGCAGCAGAACCCTCATTTTTGTCACCGAAGAAAGCAAGCAGCTGTCATACAGCCACTATCAGGGTTGCAAGTGTTACCCTTAACAGCCACGGTAACTATCCCTTTCTTCTTTCAGGACCAACCCTTTCCCTCTACACAGCGTTCCCTGCAACCAGCCCAGCTGAAATTGTTTAAACTGACACTGTTTAAGACTGTAGTGAGGTCCAGGACTCGCTATATCCATCGCTGAACCAAAAAGTTGCTTTATGGTCTGCTAACTCAAAGGTCAACCAAAAAATACTTCCTCCTTCGCTCCTCCACAGAGAAGTCTTTAGGTTTTCTGGCACTTCTCAGACAGACTAAGTCATCTAGGAGATGACGAACAGTATTCCTGTGACACCTTGAATTATTTAATTTTGAATTATTTAATTTCTTTACGATTCAGAAGCCTATACATGATAAAAGCTAAATTTTAGAGCTGGGAATTCTCATTACTAGGCATTTTCTTTATGAAATTTTAGGAAATGTGACTTTCATCTGAAATGTGATGTAACAAGATTCCTGTTAGCATTCATTCATGCAAAGAAAGAAAAAAAAAGTTCTACCACGTTTGATGGATTATCACCTAGTGCTTAGACCCGACCAAACCCATGCTACTGAAACTTTGTACCCACCACCGAGGCATATATGACCTATATGACCCTATCTCGTAATAGTCTGCACACATATACACTGTAAAATCAGTAACTAAATTCAGTAACTAAATTCAGTGATCACTTTCATGAAGGAATCTAAACTGCACAACTGTTACAAAGTATTTCAGATGCATTTTTAACAGATAAACATACATCCGAATAAATATAATTTTTTATGGGCAAGTCAACCCAATACTTTGTGCAAGGAACACATAACCTCATATATATTCCCAGCTGTGGATTTTAGGCACAAAGATATCTTTAGGTGTGAATATATTTAATATTACTGCATCAACTGAATTTAAATGCATTAGTATGTGTTCCTGAAAATTTCTTCCTTTCCCATTTTTATAAACACAAATTTAGCAACGTACCTTTATGAAACTCTGAAATACGTTCAATTCACTTCAGTGTACTGATTCCTCTCGTCAGGTAGGACAGATAAAAAGCAGGAAGCAAATTTATATCTACTACCTAGAGTACACACTGCTCAGTATTCATAGACAAATCACAGGGGATGACCCTTCGGCCTGAAAACTTAAATACTTAACATAAGGGTTAACTTGATGATAGAGACATCCTACTTTATTTTACACTCTATTAGAAGAGCTCCAAATTGCATTGTGCGACCTGCGAATCAGATAGGGATCAGAGGTCGTCACAGTGACAACATTCAGAATTCATGGCTAGATCTGCATAACAAGATATTTTTAATAACTCTGTAACAGCGGTAGGCTGCACAGCCAGGGCAGAGCATGAAGTATACCACAGCGACATGCAGCTCTAGAAAACCAAAAAAAACCCACAACAAACCAAAAGTCAAACCATGATATTGCCTGATTAGACACTTTAACAAGACAGTACCGGTTTGAGGGTTAATTCTACAGTGTTTTTATATCAGTCCTACATCCTAATAAGAATTAAAAAAACCTGAAAAGCTCTTTTGGTTGATAAGTGACTATGAAAGAGACATTTAGAGACAGAAATAATTATCATATGACAGTTAAAACAGGGGAGGAGGGGAGAGGAATCCTAACTATCTGTATGACTTAATATTTTCTATCTACTTTTAGAGTAATGGTTGACCTGCTTTTTTGATAAATATCAGCCAGACACACATACACACACAAAAAAATGTTTCAAGTGTTGCCTAAGCTACTACTTTGACAATACAGATGTTATTAAACCTTCTTTCTTCTGAACACATTATATGCTAATGATATATACAATCTGATAACGGACATTTTGGGGTATAACGTTGATTTAATTATCAACTATTCCCACATTTCTGCTAAGTTGTAGCAAACAGAATCAATATCAAGTTACTATTCAAATCTCAACATTAAACACTTGTGGTTTTCAAAAGGACAACTCTGTTAAGAGTTAGGGTGCAATTTAAAAGCACCAGAGGAGAAGACTTCTTCACAGAAGTGTCTCCCTTGCTCCTTCGTCTATGTTCTAGCAGAGGTGGGTTCAGGTACAGTGAGGGATCACTAAAGACAATTACTTACCCCTCAGAAACAACTTCTCTAAAATAAAGAGGTGAAAAATAAGAACATGAGCACAAGAACAAAGGCGTTACAGAAAGCAGCCAGCTGGACTGGATTCTCTATGGCTACAGAAAGAAGTGGAAAGAGAAAATAGTACAGACTTGGCTTTTGAGCTAAAATTCAAGTGCAACTTTTTTTTTTTTTTTAAAGCAGGTACTAACTTTACTAAAAGACACACTTAAAGAGCTGGTTATAAAGCTACAAAATTATTAGATAGAAATATTCATTAGTATTGATAAAACACCAAATTGTAGATATGGGAAGAAATAAAAGCAACACACTTAAAGAGCTGGTTATAAAGCTACAAAATGATTAGATAGAAATACTCATTAGTATTGACAAAACACCAAATTGTAGATATGGGAAGAAAAAAAAGCAACGGTCTTGCAGCCAAATCGTTGATAGAGCTCTTGGCTTGATTTACTACATATTAAAATTTTAATCTTGTTATGTATTAAAATATTTGAAGACTATATTATGATCAGCAAATATTTAACTTGTAAATACAATTTGTAACAATTCTATGACATTATTCTTTCAAGAAAAATCTGACTTGTATTGCAGTAAGGTTTGAGGATCAGATCAGATTCTGGGCAGCACAAGGACAGTCTTCTCCAAACCTAATTATTAATGACATTATTGAATTCAACCAGATGTTTCACATGGATAAAATTAAGTACATGAATAAATCAAGATCCAAGCGCACGTTTAGATTTGACAGAAGATAAGGAAAGGTGAAACAAAAAGTAATGAAGCCAGTTAATGAAAAACTACACATCTCTGGTTGTTAATATAACTTGAAATTAAAAATTTAAAATGTAATAGGCCTGTTAAACAATCAGTTTGCTGACAGACAAATGAGCAGAATGTTTCTCACACCATACTGCCTACTAGCTTCTGTTTGGCCAAGTTTTAGCCTGTCTGAGCAGTAAACCTTTTTATGGCTTCCCAAAGGTAATTAAAGAAGAGATAAATATACTCTCAGTGTACGAAATAGAGCTAATGAACTACATTTCTATTAATAACGTTAAAAACTTCCAATATAATCCTAATGGAGAATCCTTTATGGAAATTATGTAAGTGAAAGGTAGTATAGGTGATTTAACATACAGTACATACTTGTCCTCTCACAACTTTTAAAACTGCAAGATCATTTGCGTCTAATCAGCTGCAAATCAGACAAGAAACAAGAAAATAAAAATCCAGTATTTTAAGAAAAAGAAGACATGTGCCAATGAAACTATTTCTAATCAGCAAAAAATCTTTTTAAAGGACCATTTTAGCCGTAAGTAATTCCTAGGAATGAATTAAACCTCTGTAAACAGGAATTTCTATTTAAACACCAATTTCAGCCCCTAATTACAATTGTACTTCTATAATAAACCATCTAAACGGAGCCAAGAATTAACTCGCTGTGTCTCTGGTGTACTGCTGGTGTGCTAAGTTTACCTGGACGCCCAGACCGAGCTGCTGGCTGCTTTGGCTAAAGGTGGTGCGGAGGAAAGCGCCGAGCATGCAGTGTGCACTCCCTCTGCTGGGCACTGACATTATCCCGAGCATTTCAGGCGGTCAGAGAAAAGCAGCGATGTGTGCCCTGGCATCCAGGGCTCGGGAAATAAAAGCCCTTTGCTTCTGCTCTCTTCCCCTAGATTCAGCTCGTACTCAGTTTCACAGAAACACGGATCTCAAAACTCCTGGTTTTACTTTCAAAATACATTTCCTAGCAGAAACCCACACCCTGTTCACACCCCAAACAAGTATTTAACTACAGGGTGTAAGCACACAAAAACCTCATTTGCCTTTCACCAACACAGCAAGATTCTCATTTTTCTGTCCATTCCTCACCTTTTTGAAAATGTAACAGCTCAGAAAGAAAGGTCTTGATGACTTCAGATGCGCCGCAGGCACAGCAATGGGAAGAAGGAATGCACAGTCTGGGCAGCTGGGCTGTATTAACAGCAATAAAGCCTGCTGCAAGAGATTTGTTCCTACACAGCCAAAGGAGAACCTTAGTCATTTTTCTCCCTCTCCTCCCACAGCTCCTGAGAAGTAAGTGCAGACAGGTGCCAGGGCCTGCTTGTGTCAGCAGGGTTTAAGTGTTACATAAAAATGACAGCCCTCCTTAGAATTAAGGCTTGCTGATGTTTTGAGGTTTTCACCATCAGAAACAAGAAAAGAAAGAGGTGGTTATACTTCATGTCACTATAAACCATTTAAAGTAAAAGTGCTTCACTGTATAAAGTTCTGTGCCTTCCTTCAAGTGATTTCATATAAAAGAAGGTACGTAAATCTACAGAAAGTTCTCCTGTAGTTTGCAAAACAGTGGGGCTTTTCCATTTTTCAGTAAAGGCAAAAAATAAACTTCAGAGAAAATAATTTGTGCTAATTTTCTAACCTGCTCTAATTGCAGAAAAATGCTGCCTTGCAGACTAGTGCTCCCTGATCTGGAAAATGAAATGAGAAAAAATGGAAAGCACAGAAACCTTCCCACACCTACCAAACGGTTCTTCTGTGCAGGCAGGCCAGGTAACCACCAATTTCTTCCTCTTGCTGTAATTTACATCCAGCGACACTGCTGGTGTACTCATACTAAACAGCAGCATCAAGAATTACTCCAAATACATACACCTTACTTGCACCGCAGCCACATGCACGTGTAACTGCTCAGCTAACCTAGAGTGCCAGTGACACCTGGCAATGGCAGGGGACTCCAGGACTTTCTCTCTTTTAAGTGGCAATTTAAATCTCCGTGGGATTGAGAGGGATAATAGAGATCACAGTAACAAATCTCCAGTTTCACTGTCTCTCACTAAACCTGCCCCTTTATCAACTTTCTTGATCTCAATCTGAAGATGGGTAAAGCCTTTGCTCCCTCCCCTCCTCGGACAGAGCAGAAACAAAGCACAGAACAGATGAAAAGAGGTGAAATCAGAGACCACAGAAGCATGGAAAATAAGCATAAAGGGAAATCAGAAAGTCTGAGGAGAAGGGGCGAGCCCAATTTTCCAAGTCCCTCTCATCGTGTCTTATATTTGCTAGTAAAATAAAACTGCCTTCTCCAGGAAGGTGAAGCTTGTGTGTGGGGAAGTATGTGGGAACAGCCAAAGCAAGGAGCAAGCACAGACACAGTTCACCTTTACACCCTCCAGCTAACAATACCGGTACCTCAGATGGCAGTGGCTAGTTGCCAAGAACGCTGCTACCACATCCGCATGTGGAGACGTCACAGTTCAGCTACAAGCCAGACAATTTGCACGGGGCCGTCTGCTCCCAGACACTTTTATTTACAACCTCTCTCTCTGCTTACTACACGCTCCCCTTCCCTTCTCGGTGTGCTCTTCTCTAGCTGCAAGCAGGTAACAGCTCACACCAACTCCCCGTGCGTAACAACTCACACCCGTAACACCCAGAGCCCTGCTGGGACAGGGCTGCAGGCCAGGGCGTTGAAGGACAGACAGTCGGTACTTCTTCTCTGGGATCTAAAGATACAGAAGACTGCAGAAGTTTGGCGTGGCAAGAGCTATAGCTCCAACAGCACAAGGACGTACAGACAGAAACAACAATAGGTAACTCAAGCAGCAACGCTGCATCAAAGAGGAGCTGTGAGTAGTGCTTCACATGCTGGCACGTAAATATTTGACAGATGGGGATTTAATAATCACAGTCTAAGCGATGCTGTTTGTTTTGTTCTATCAGACTCATTTTACTGTGTTTTTACATTTCAACAACATTTCATTTGACGTGTGAATAAAAGATAATTCATGCGTTTTCCTCCTGCAGCACAAAGCTCTCTACATTCAGGGTATAAATTTTAAGTAACTCAGTACTAACACTAAATTTAGGTATTTTCCACTGGAGAGAAACCCTAGAAATAACTATATATTGTTCTCAATGCTGAAGTTAATACCTCAGTCTGCACTGCTTCATTTTGAATGTATTCTTTGTGAGCAATGTATTGCTACATACTTTTTTCTTCTTTTTTTTTTCCTTCTAATGGTGGAATTTAGTAGTTTTCAAATCTTACATAGATAGCACCGATCAATCTCCAGAAGTAGTAACAATGCCACTTCAAACACATACATACACACTCACACATATGAAAATCAAGGCTCAAATGTCCCTTCTATCTTGCAAGAAATATAGCAACCAATATTCCATGCAGAGGTGCAGCAAATGAAGTCCTGTCAAGCAAATGGCAGGAATGACAGCAGATGTCTGGATTCCTTCATAGCTCGTTGCATAAAGGTAGAGCACATATTTCACTGGGAAAAAAAAAAGCCTCTGACAAGACAGTCCTTCAGTACTTTTCATTCAGAGTTGGCATTTTTGACTGGTGTGGTACATCAATAGGTATTACAATGATGAACCAGATTAATCTTGATAAAGCTTCATTTGCACAATGAAAGCAAAGTCTTCAACACTCAGCCCTGGCTAAATGAGGCTTTCACAATTTAGTCCAAGGTATAATGTCTCAATCAAATTCTTACAATCCAGCCAGAAACCAGACTACTCCGGATCCTGACCGAAACCACCTCTTTTCATGTCAAGCTAGACAGTAATTTTGTTCAAGAGCAGGCAAGAAATGAGTATTACGCAGCTCTGCTTTTTAGCTCCATAGGCTCCTTTTCGAACGTGAATAACGTATTTGATCTTTCAAGCCTATGTTTATTCACAAGTTCTACCTGTTCCACAAAAACTGCCACAGGTAGCTAATCTTTGTGTAATATCTTGACACTTTAAAGCTTTATACAACAATTAATTCTCTTAAGATATCCTCAGTCACATTTCATGCTTACTAGAGGGAGAGATTAAAAGCTCCAAAGCAGAAACACTGCTTTCCTGAATTGTGAGACACTAGCATAGTTTGGCAAGTTGTAAAAGAACATGAGTAACAGAGTGTTTACTGAGAAATACGGACAAAAGAAGATGAGGACAAAAGTGTTACACATGAAAAAACTAAGAGCAAGTAAAATCTGAATTTTACCACTTCCCCATCCTAAACAACAGCAGTATCAGTGCCACCTTACACGGTTTTGTCTAAAAATCAGGCCCCTGACACACTGTACAGGTGTTTAGTGAAACTTCCTTGAGTGAAGCTACAACCAGCTGAATGAGTGTACTTTTCAATAAAACTTGTATTGAAAAGTGTCCCAGATAAAGTAAAATTCCCGTATACAAGCTAAGCATTACTAATGGTTACCCCCTCTAGTAAAACAGAATGCTAAGAAACTCACCACTTTCCTTTTTCTCGCTTTAAAGGAAATATTCATTTCCTTGTATTTCTTCATAGCAGTCTCCAACTTATTCTTGAGATCAATGGCACATTTCAGTCGATCATCATTTACTCCTGCTCGGGTAAACAACTGTAAAGCAAGAAATTAATACTCTTATTCTCTTTTCTACACATATGAGCAAAAAAAACATTTTCTGAGGGTCCTTCAGAATTAATAAAACAACATTGTCACAAATTCCTTTATTTTATAAATAATAATTAGCAAAGCCACTTCTTTTCCTACCTAGAATATAAAAGCTAGTAGCAACTACCAAAGACAAAGAATGAGCAGCTGGTGTCAGCATTTCCCAAGAGTATCCTTCTGTAGGCCAAATTCCATGGGCGAGGCTCCTGAGCAGTAATACCAACTGACAGAAAGGATATAGTGTTTTTCTGATACAGACATGTCTGACAAAAAAAGCTGTATTTTAGTTTAACTCCACTTCATTATATCTTTTTTTAAAAAGAACGTATGACTGCAGGTAGCATACCTAATGCCGAGAGCCATCAAACAAGTTATGTAGCTCCTATAGTCTCTCCTTTTGTCTGCCCCTACTGAAACAGAAATCTTTTCTATTCGCACCAATGTTTCTTCAACCTTAATTTCCCTTTCGCTCCCTCTCCCTCAGGTTTTACTGCACCCCAGTTCTCGCTTCTTTTTATTAAAGACAAAAATTGCCTACTTATCTCACCTGAACCCAGGACTGCACAGAAGGTAAGAATTTATTTCTGAGGAGCTTGTGAGCATCCGTGACATTGTTTATGATCGCAGTATTATCTTCATTCTCATGCACTTTTATATCTGCTCAAAACAGGAGAAAAAAGGAGTTAGTGCACAACGTTTATAGTATCTTCATTACAGGAACTAAAGAAGCTAGGCAGAAGAAGTAGACATGAACCTTTCTAAAAGATTTGATCAATTAAGGGAAAGTTATTAACATCAACTGTTTCTCTGTTCAGTATTGATTATTCTACCATCATCCACACATTGAAAGAAATCAGAGGTAAAGACGAAAAGGTTTCCATTTGGTGATGACAGAAGGAGTTGTTAAGCCATCACCACTAAGGAAACATCAAAAAAACCGAGACAAGCGAGTCCTACTATTTACATCTTTTCCCAAGTTCAAATGAACTGCATCCTATCGTACCAGTTTATGCATATTCAACCTAAAATGATCTCTGCCCCAGCGGCAATAAGGACTTGAACGCCCAAGAAGCTGAGCACGCCACTATCCAAGTAAACATGGTACTTCTTGTCCCTTAGCCCGGCAGAAAGCCCCATGGGTACATTTCCAATTCTGTCATCTGCAAGCACCAAAGTCAACACCTGCCTTACTGGCTGTTTGCATGTGAGATTCCATTGGGACAGTATTTGTAAAATACCTCAGCTAAACTACCAAAACACAAACCATCCTGATTTTTCTAGAGGTAACTCACATTGGCAAAGTTATACAAAAGAAGGTACTGACTCCTCACAAAGAACTTACTCCTTCTTCAAGTTGTCATTAGAAAGGGAAAAAAAAAGTTCAAGAAACTCAGTTGTAAGATTTTTAAACTAACAACATACACCCCAGCTAGAGAAAGAAAGAGGTGAGTAGTGCAGCATAAGAGAAAGAAAATTATACACAGTAAACAGATTTTTTTAACACAGGAATCTCATCTTATTACAGCTACTATGAAGTGCTCTAACCTATTTACAACAATTAATACAAAAATAATTAATAAAATCTGTTAACCATACACAGGGACATCCAAACCTAAGAATAGTTACTAGATGAACCAGAAATAGAAAAGAACGCTAAAATAAATGAAAGTGGTGTCCAAGGAATCCCAAATCAAAATGGTGTCTAGGGACCTCACCATTTAAGTCATATAAAAAACCAACCCAAGTACAACGCACTTCAGACAAAGACAGCCCCCAGCCATATGTGAAAAATTTTTCAAGGTACCTGTGGAGATTTCAAGGTCTAGAGTGTATTTATATGAAATAAGTCCATGGTTCCTCACAAAAGTCTGGTAATCATCATCACCAAGATCAGGGATACCAGACTGAACTGCGCACGTGCTTCCATCTAGTTCTTTTTGTTCAGGCTTCTCCTGTTTCTCATCTGACTCTTGGTTTTTATCAGTTCTAACCCACTGAGAAACAGAAAGAACATCCTTGCTGCAGCACGGCTGCTCATCATCCACGCATCCAAAACC
This sequence comes from Apaloderma vittatum, assembly GCF_000703405.1. Taxonomy (NCBI): domain Eukaryota; kingdom Metazoa; phylum Chordata; class Aves; order Trogoniformes; family Trogonidae; genus Apaloderma; species Apaloderma vittatum. Next base: position 6,356 of record NW_009718642.1, on the reverse strand, counting down.
GGCCTGGTTAACTTCCACCTGGGAGGACAAGGGGGATGCAGGTCTCTCCTCATTAGCAGACATTTGTTTGCTGGGTTCCAGATCCATGTCATTCACAGAGAAGTCAAAAGGATCCGGCATCAGAAGCTGGAAACAGTTTTCCATCTCTGTTAATGTGTTGGCAATCTCTTGGGACATTTCTATCAAGAGACAATTGTTTTAGAATACTGTTAAACAATGTAAAATGCTAATGTCTCCACAGAAAAAAAAACACAAACCAAATACAACTGCCAAAGGGGTAATCCAGTAATTAGCAATAATTTAGCTGTACAGATCTCTCTCCACTGCAGAAATTGCCTTTATAAAGTGGCAAGCAATCTAGAACTTCCTGAGTGTTCCTCCTTTTCTTGTCCTCTCTAAAATTTCACTATGCATCAAAAATGACACAAATACTTCATAGAATTTGAAGAATAAGGTTCAGTGAGGACACTCTTAGTGCAGTTGGTGGATACCTACTCTACAGCCATATATATTATAGTTGCTGGTAGGTGTAGGCATGAATACATGCTATTGGTGAAAATGACGTTACCAATTAAAGTAACTTTAAGGAGGTTAAATCTCTTTCCTTCACACATAAAAACATTTCCAGCATTCAGAATAAATACAGAGACAATTTCACGCATTGCAAAGTAATTTAATTAAGTAACTCCTTGCAACTGCAACGTAATACAGAATCACAGAATCATTTAGGCTGGAATCAAGTCCAACCGTTAAACCAGCAACGCCAGGTCCACCACTAATCCATGTCCCTGAGCACCACATCTACACATCTGCTAAATCCCTCCAGGGATGGTGACTCCACAACTTCCCTGGGTAATTTCAATTCTTGACAACCTCACGGCGAAGAAATCTTTCATAATATCCAAATTAAACCTCCCCTGGCATAACTTTAGGCCATTTCCTCTTGCCCTATCACTTGGGAGAAGAGATCGCCCAGCACCTCACTACGGCCTCATTTCAGGCAGTTGTAGAGAGCGGTAAGGTCTCAGCTCAGCCTCCTTCTCTCCAGGCTGAACGACCTCAGCTCCCTCAGCCACTCCTCATAAGACATGTTCTTGAGACCCTTCACCAGCTTTGCTGCCCTTCTCTTGACACACTCCAGCACCTCAGTGTCTTTCTTGCATTGAGGGGCCCCAGAACTGACAGGATTCAAGGTGCAGCCTTCCCAGTGCCCCCCTGCCCTGGTCCTGCTGGTCACACTGTTTCTGATACAGGCCAGGATGCTGCTGATTACCTGAGCCCGCTGCTGGCTCATATTCAGCTTATATCCATACATACAAGCCTACATACTTCTGTCCCCATTCTCCTTTCGTGTAACAGAAATACGCTTGCTACATACTTACTGCTTAGAGATTCAGCCCCCAGCCAGACATTTTTAGCAGCAGTACGATACTTTTCCCACACTGCATTCAGGATTCCTGTGCAGACCATTGCCTGTACTTCTGGAACATGATGACTGTACAATATAATTAAGGTCATCAGTCCACAAGGCACTGAGAAATTTGTGCCTCGTCACAGACACAGAAAACAAGCCATTAGCTCAAAAAATCCTTGTGATATGTTTGCTCGAGGTTATACATTTATACTTTACTGAGTTACAGACCAAGCCTTTACTTGCTAACTTGCTTTTTTGTTTTTGGTCGTCACACTACCTGAGCTCACAGGACTGTCACTTGTTTCCCCTAATATTCTTTAGGCGAGACAGGACGGACAAGTTTAACAAAAGTACTTCTCCCACCCTCTGTGGCTAGCTATTATTTGGACAGCAATTCTTTTACAATACGTTTTATATAACTTTAAAAAAGGTTGTTTTAAAAATAAACAAAAAAAAAACACCAAAAGAACCAAAGCAATTTACCTTCCATTTCTTTTTCAGCTCTTTTGGCTTTTTCTTTGTAAACATTATCCAGTCGTTTTTGTTTCTCCTCTTCCCTCCTCCTTTCAGCTACAGTTCTGGCATGTACATCTTGAAAATCCACCTAGGGAGGGAATGAAGAAAACGTGTAACAGTCCTTGTAAGAAATATATAGAAAATCCATTTCCTAAGATCCTTATCTGTGGTGAAAAATCCTCTAACATCGGAAGCTCAGCAGTACTTCTTTTTATCTCCTCTCCTTCTAGAATCAATAACTACAGTAATTCTGAACGGAGTTTTTACTTCTACTAATAAGGGACTGCTAAGAATCAATGGCTTTCAGAAAGGTAGAAAACCAAACCACTTAAATTTCCACATCAGGTGCAGGAATAAACTAAGCTTTGGGAGACCTCTGTCACAGCACGTAAGACAATGAGGTTAGGGGGAATGGACAGAAAGAGACTACACAGGGTGAGTATCCAAATTACATGAAAACATCACACTAGCTCCACTATTAGTAAAGGCAATTTAGGAAAATTAGGTAAGCACTATTACCACAAGTATACATGAAGAACTTCATAATCAAGGAAAGAAGAGATTCAAATTCATTTTAAAAGATCAAATTTAGGATTTTACAATTACATTTGTTGGCTTTGGGGATTGAGGGAAAGGTTATCATTCAGTCTCGCTTTACTTTCTTATGACTGAAACACAAACGTAAATCTGAGAGATCCAAAATACTGTTTCTTAAAATAGGTGCAACAGTGGGGGTTTTTAGCTTGTTCTTAGAAGGGCTTGAAAATGTAAATATTTTTCAATTCTATTTTAAGGAAAGGAGCCTTGATAGTGTTATTGCACAAGGAAAGCCCTTCAAAAAGAAAAAGAGTATTTCCTTTTGATTGCTACCATATTACTTCAGTATAGACTACTCCCCTTCTAATCCACCCCAGGATGCCATTGGCCTTCTTGACCACGAGGGCACATTGCTGGCTCATGGTCATCCTGCTGCCCACCAGGACGCCCAGGTCCCTTTCTCCTGTGCTGCTCTCCAGCACTCTCTTTGCGCACTCTCTGGTGCTATGTCTGTATTACAAGCACTCACTGAATATTTGCCGTTAGTGCTGCTGCTAGATGATAAAGCTTGTCAGCATCCAGTAATGGTTCCCAGATCCTGACATTCCACACTAACATTTTGGAGCCACAGGAGAGCAGAACAATGAAGGCAGAGGTAGAGATCACTATACACAGGACAAGTCTCACTTTCTATCCAGTCTCAAAGACCTTACCTGTAACACGTACATGGATTTATTAGTCACAGGCCAAGCAAACCAAATACATCCCACGACTAAAGTTTGCTTATTTTGCACAATCAAGAATTGTGTTGGTGTCTCATCTCAAACTTACTGAAACATTTGAATATTTGCTCAGCATTAAGCAAGTAGGTAACTCCGTTAAATACTATGAAAGTTAAAAAAAAAAAAATGCTTGAACTTGGGGTTAACCACGTGCTAAAGTGTCCTGCCATATAAATGATGTTGCCGCTGAATAAACTAAACAGTGTGCAATAAGCTTTAAGGTTTTTCAAGTACTATTTATGCAAACATTTTAAAGAAAAATTGTTTTTCATATAAAGACATCTAGAAGCAAAAGGATATTCCAGCTTTCCCAGAAACTCGCATGGGAAGAAAGGCACACTTACCCATCTATTTTTTAATTGGAGAATAGGAGTGTGACAGAGGAAACGTAGGTTCACAACCTACAGTAGCGTCTGCATCATCAGGCTGATCTTTTTTGATTTTAGGGATCCAATTTTTCTACCACAGCTCTCCATGCAGTAGCAGGAGAAACAAGTCTCCCTCAGAACAACACATTGCCCACAAAAATGGAACAAAGATGCAGAACCCAGCAACTACAGCTGCTGTCTCTAGGCAGTCAGATTGGAGTCACACAGAAAACCAGAAATAGCTAGTTTTCTAAATCACATCTTTGGCACATACCAGAATATCTACAATAGTCATTTGCCCATTCTTCGCCCTTCGCTGTCCCAGGAGGACCAGCCACGTGCTGCTTCGCTGTGTCATTTTGTACTTTGGCACTTGTCTCGATGCTCCTCTTACATCTGTCAGACCATCAGCATTTGCCATCAATAATGAGAGCGCACCTCACACACCAGCTATCAATCACCAGCCAAGTCTGCAGCAGGCATGAAGCTTTCAGTTGCCCAAAGCAGGGCATGCTGGCCTCTTACAGAAGCATCACAAAGTCAGAATAACTCAGGGCCTGAGTTACCAACGTGTGCATCTACTCACTTGCTACCTGGGGTCAGCACTAATTCACAAATTTGGTCAGAACCTGATTTAGGTGATGTGTGCTGAGCCCAGAGTTGTTATTCTGCCTCTGTACCACTGCAAGCAATTTTGAAGCCTTTTAGCACTGGTCTGTAACTATGGAACTGGAAGTGATGAGGTGCAAACATTCATTCTTGATGTAAAGGGTGTAAATACTGGGCCTCAACAACTACTGCAACTTTTAGGAAAATACTGAAGTACAGCAGTAGGATACTCTACACTGAGCTGCTTAAAACCCTGCTCACTCCATAACTGCGGTCCACTCTTTAATTCCACCCATGCATCCCTCCAACCCAAAGATACTATAATGACTCAGTTGTCTAAATACTATAAAACAACTCAATATACAAACATTTGGAAATATCTGAAATCTTTTTCCCCCCTCTGTTTTTACACTGAGAGAGGAGTTTGAAACCAATTATGATCAAATATACTGAAACATTATTTGTTCTCAAGCATTTATATAGACACCCACTTCGTACGTACTAATATGGACCTACTACACATTAGAACAGTGGTAGCTCTCTAGGTTTACCCTAGAAGGGCAGCAGTTGTCATTTTCTGATCCATTGTTTACAAGATGATTTTGGTGATAACGAAAAGCCAAAAATAACCACAAACCACACACAGAGTAAACACTCCATAGTGTTAACTGTACATGCCCTATACTATTGTTCCAAATCCATAACAGAGAACAGCAGAGGTACTTTACTACTAGAAAGTACAAATCTTCTGTTTTTTTTCCTCACAATTCAAGTATTAAGCTGGCAAAAAGCCAGTTAGGTCGGTTGGCTCATCTCAACTCTGTCTTTCTGAAGAGAAAGAGAATCATTATGTTTATTCAAAGCCTGATACTATCACTGTAGACCGGGTAAATGCTGGAATAGTGTTCCCAATTCCATTGTTTGCACCTCGAGACACTAAGGTAGTGTTCCAAGCATGATAACTTGAAGCCCAGAAGAGAGATCTAAAAGCAAGTGTTTACAAACAAGAAATTTCTCTTTAATAAAACTTCTTGTATGACACACTAACACCGCAGTCGGAGGAGGGGACAACATGACTAGCACTTACTGCCTCTGTTGTACAGCAAAAGGACCCAAGAACTAGACAGCTCAGTACAGAACTTAGGGTAGTTTAAACTTGCATAGAAAGACTTAATAGCCGTTTTACCTCAGTTTAATGTACAAACATTATCTGCCTTCCAGAAAGAGCCAGACTCTGGGGCTTCAGGTGGGAATCCATGGGTAAAAGCCAATTGGTGAGTGATACTTTTTGCACCCTCAGAGAAGGCTGGCTGAGCCCAGCTCCAAGTACAAGCCTGGGGCTTTTAAAACTTTACAATACTGCAAGACGAACAAAAACTTTGGGGTTTTTCTTTCAAAGACCACACTCAACAGGACATCTCCTGAAAAACGGTGTTGTTTCCAACAGCTTCTCTTTTACATTTATTGGTTTCCTTGCTTTAAACATCTCCACCTGGCGATCATCACCTAAAAAACCACACAAGAAGCAAAAACGCAGAGTACCTTTTTATTCTGCTTTAAGAAGTGGTATCCTAGAGAAAGTTTCTTGTAGGCCTCTCCATACTTTTCATGCCAGTCTTGCACTGACTTAATGGCTGCTTTCCTCAGTTTCTGTGCCACCTCTCTGGGAGGGGGAAGAGGCTGTTCATGGTTTGTCCCCACTGTGAGCTCCAACAACTCTTGGAAGTTGGAAATAATTAGCGTCCGGAATTGATGGGAGCGGATGAACAGCTCCTGCACGATCTGGAAAGCTGAGAAGCGCATCTCGGCGTGTTCCTCATTGAGTCGTGTCATCAGCAGGTGATACGCATGGCTGATATGCTCCTCTGAGGACCTGAGAAATGAAAAAAGAAAGATTAAAAAAAAAAAAAGAGAGAGGGAGTTAGTAAAAAAGAGGTTTAGCACATAAAACTCCGCAACTTTTAAACATTTTTTTTTTAAAATTTTAAACCAGCGGCTCCTGTGCTGGCAAGGTGCACCCAGCCCAACCACAGAATCGTTATCAGCTGGAAGACACCTAGAAAATCATTGACTCCAGCCTCTGTCCCAGCCCTATCAATCTACTAAACAATTCCCCCAACACAACATCCA
>NW_009718641.1:0-42590 GCF_000703405.1 Apaloderma vittatum | reverse complement strand
TATTTATTTATTTATTTATTTTAAGCTGTACTATAGGGAAAAAAAATAGTCAGAAATAAAGAAAAATAGCCAGTATTTTCTCAGGCATTATTACTCTTTCAAACTACAACTTTAGTTTTCTTATCAGTGTGCTCAGTTTTCCACTTCTGACTTAGTAATATGTGCTACACTTTGAAATATTTCACACTAATAGTAACTTAATTTGTGTTAAGGAGGCAGCACTTCTATAAATCCTGTCTGTAGTTCTTTTGAACTCTTTAGTCAAAGTTTTTTAGAAATTTAAACAGAGATAGAGAACATTTTCTAATAATCGTTTATCTAGGTAATGGAAGAAGTTACTTCAAAATTATAAAAGAAATATATGTGGACTTATCTGTAATTTAGCAGTAATAGCACTTAATAAAATTCTGTTCTAGTTGTTTCTTCAGTCAAAAAGATAAAGTCGTACAGCTGAGAATGTTAAATCATACACAGCAATTTTAAAGATGAAAACTGTAATCTCTCAGGAGGGAAAGATTTGAGTCTACAAAACTCAGCTGTGAGAAGGTTTAACACAGGTGAAGAGCCAAATGCTAGATCTGCCAAATCATCCTAGCTTCTACAACCCGTGACATTGGTGAACCACTGGAAAGCCACAGAAATTACTGTGCATCCTTTACATAGCAGAACTGCTAAAACCACCTTTAATGTAGGAGTGCATAGATGGATGTTGCTTTTTTTCTCTTCTTTACCTCACTAGTTGTCATGCATAATGTTCACAAACTGGGGAGGGGGGAGGTGGGCACAGATACATACACTGGCTTAAGGGTATTGTAAGTGAAAAGGAAAGATCACACTTTAAATACATTCCCCACAGACAATGAGAAAGATATAATTCTACACTTTCCTGCTAGACCTAGTCATTAGTACACAGAGGGCTGTTTTCACAATTCTGAGCAGCTCTGCTTTACACCTTCTTTGTTACAAAATAAGCAGTCTCAGTTACAGATTTCTCTCAATAAGTTCTTCAATCTAAATAGTCAATTATCTTGCTTACAGAATAGGCATTCAAATTCATGCATTTTCACTACTTTCAAAGGAGGTTAAGAAAATTTCCATATGCTATTCTTACTGCCTACAGCAATTTAAAAGATTTAACATGTTGATTTTTTTTTCTTTTTCTGTCTTTGCCTTTCTGAAGGAGATAGCAATCATTTATCTCAGCAAGACATTTTTCTTGAATAACAGCAAGTGGATAGAGATGACACTGGTTGTCATTTAAGCTGATCCAACCTATTTGTCAATAGCAATACAGGGCAAGAGGCGATACAGATTGAACTTAATTTTATTAGAGTGAAGAAATTTTTACTCTCTTAATACATCAATGGTATATTTCCACATTTGTATCATAGGAATCCCTTGTCAGTTGACTTTCTTAGAGACGGATAGGATGCTGTGTCTTTCTGCTTTCGCCAAAGTTAGAGATAAGTCTGTGTGGGAGTGTAGGTGGCAAGCAAGGAAAGTCTGAGCCATTACTTACTCACCACTTGACAAAGACAAAAACAGGAACGTTTTTTAACTTTTTTTTTTTTTTAATCATGGAAAGTAACAGATGCTCAATCACACCAGCAGATCTACTTGCAGAAAACCCCTTTAGGTCTCAGAACTCACCCGGCAGAAGCACTGGTATCTGTTAGAGTACACTTCGCTCTGAGGGCAGAGTAATTAGACCTTTTCAATCTATATTAACATCTTTAGTGCAAAACTACTTAAGGGATAAATGAGAGTTCATTCTGCATCTTTGTTTTCCTATTGTGCATAGATCTGTATCATACAAGGGGGTTTCTATTGTCAGCAACGGAAATTGAGTTCAGTGCAGGTGTTATGTGCATCTCAATTAAAATCCAAATGTAGTTGAACATGTTAGCAGACACAGTAGACGGGTTGAAATAGAGTCTCTCTGTACTTGCTTTCCCCATCTAAACTTACTGGTAAAAGTAATTCCTGCATCAGTTGAAGACAAAGACATTCAGGTACTTCAATCATAAAACCACAGCATGAATACATGGTTTGCAACTATCAAAAGAACTGTCAAAAGAATAAAGAGTAAACAAAGTTTCCAAATAAAACTGGTAAAGAAACATGAATTATGCGCACCTGGAAAGTCCTCAACTCATAAAAGTAGACCGTCTCATAAAAGAATCACAGAATCACAGTATCAAAGTATCACAGAATCACACAATCAGAGAATGTTAGGGGTTGGAAGGGACCTCTAGAGATAGTCTAGACCAAACCCCCTGTCAAAGCAGGATCACCTAGAGCATGTCACAAAGGAATATGTCCAGGCACGTTTTGAATATCTCCAGAGAAGGAGACTCCTTAACCTCTCTGGGCAGCCTGTTACCTCTCACAGTAAAGAAGTATTTTCTTGTCTTTAGCTTGAAGACCACATCAGCTTCATTTCATCCAATTGCAGAAGAGTAGATAAGAGCTGTTGTGAATTTGCTCTGTGTTCTTATGGACATCTGGAAATCTGACTTATACCCCCCTTTTAGCTCTCATATCCAGATACCCTCTGATCCACCATACTTGTATCCATTCAACAACAGCTTCTGGCAGCAGCAGTGGGATTGATGCAGTAATACTCTCTTATGCAGACCACAGAGAATCAGATCATACAGTAGTAATTCCAGAACACTTTTTGTACCCTTGTCATCCTGGTGAAGTCCTCAGTGCTATGTAACATTCAGCTGACCTAAAAGAGTTGTACTGGCTTTGAACTCATAGGTTTTTCTTTTCTTCTTGTCCTGGATCACAGTTTCTCTAGTGATAACCAGAGAAACCTAATTTTCAGCTGATTGGAGCTGACAGTTTGTCCTAAGTAAAACAGCTTATCTCATTCCCTAGGAAGATATACCAATGTGGTCTGTTTAGGCCAGCATCTGCAAACTCATGTTTCCACCGTGACTGCCAATTACTCCACATACCTATAGTGAGTTGAAATAAAAAGATTTGGATTTGTTTTTCAGTAAAAGAAAAAAAAAACAATAAATGGAAGAGAAGTTGATCTAAGTAGCAAATCACAGATAAACTTTCTATGCCCTATATTAATTTTCTTCCCCTTATATTTCTATCTTCTATATAATTATTTGTTTGAAAACCAAGTTAAAAAAACAAATTCGGAAAAATACTTATTCACCGAAAATAGATGAATGGTCCCTTAAATGCATGTTCACACTACCAGAATAAACCCTACATTCTGACATCCAATGTCAAGAAGCATTTCTGTACTGCAGAGATAGCATTTGCATCATGTAATGAAAGGAATGGGATTACAATTACTTTCTCTTATTGAACAGGTAAGTAAATTGAGCTAGAAAATCTCCATAAAGAGTAAGTGTGGAAGTTAGATCTTCCCGCAGGAGGCTTAACCCAAATATCAGTCTTTTTCTTTGAAAAAAAATCCAATCATTTTTATTTTAATGTAGGGATAGTGCATTTTAGTTGGAACTAAGAGACTTTCTTCCTCCAGACTGCTATTTTTTTTTTAATTATTGGCCCCAGAAATAAATTCTGAAACTACGAAGCCACCATTTATATGGATGACCGATGAAAGATGAATGGTAAATGCATGAGCTTAAGATATTTTGTTTAGTTTTGATATATTTTCAAAGTAAAATCAGGATAAATGGGCCATAAATAGTGAATAAATTCATATAATCTGTTTTTTCAAAAATCCAGTGGAAAATTCTTCTCAGAAAGTGAATGAATGTCATATGTGAGTGCCAAGGGCCAAGATTTAGTAGTACCCTGAACAATCCCTTTTAAAAAGTCCATTCACGGAGTTACACTGTATAATATAATTATTTTACCAATTTTAGTATTTTCTTACATTTTTTTTAAAAAAAAGATTAATTAATTTATTTCTCTGTATTCATAGAGTTTGTCTAAATTGCTCTTCATTTTCACAAATTTTCTGCCTCCAGTTAAAGTAAGGTGTTGGCCACCATATCTTCTTCAAAAAATATATCCCCAATCTGAAAATTACTTGAAAACTGATTCTATAGAAATGCCAATTTTTTATTAATATATCTCATTTAGTTAAGTCTTACTAGCTTATTTTTGGAACAATATTGATGACATTTCCAGAGAGTCAATGAGTTTTTGCATAACAAACTAGACTCAGAAACCAGGGATTATTGTTTTTCTCTGCCACAAATTCTAGTGACTTTATGACAAGCATATAATTTTTCAGTGCCTGTGGCAGGTATTTCCTCCCCCCAGCTAAGCTGTTGCTAGGCAGATTCCAGGGAATCTGCCTACCTGGGCTAGTCCAGACTTGTCTAGCTGGTCAGGACTCGGTTACACCCAGGAAGTTGGCCAGCAGCCAATGAGAAGCCGAGATGGCTATGATTGACCACAGTCATCATTGGCGAGGTTTTAAAAGTGGGCTTTGCAGTGGCCATGTTGGAGTTACCTCGTGGCAGTGGCCTGAGGAGGTGTCCCCCTTGATCTAGGGCATCCCTAGGCAAGGTCGACCAGGTGAGCATGGGAACCCCCACCTGGTAAAGGTACCCCCTGGCAAGGTTAAAAGGGAGAACGGGAATCCCCCGTTTTATGGTACCTTAGTGAGAACAATCAAGACGAGAAAGAAAACCCCCGGCTTGATTGAGGTGAGTGTATGATAATCTGGATTATCATTCTTTTGTCAAGGGCTAGTGCATGAGCTTGATCTTTGTCTCAACCGATACCGAACCTTTAAATTGGTGGGGAGCTTATATCCTGTAAATAAATTTAAATTTAACTATACGTGTGAATTTATTTTTCAGATATGGGCGCGCTCCTCACCTCCTTCTTTACAGTGTCTCAATTTCAAATTGTAAAAAGATGGATGAGGTCTAAGACACTGATTCCCAAAAAAGTGGAGTTAGAAACCCAAGGTGTAAGAAAGCTCTGTATGTCTGGTATACAAAAGGAGAACTGAATTAAAGCAGTCATTGAAACTTATCCATTCTGCATTTTGTATTTCCACCGTATATATGTTTAGTCATACTTTATGGGTATGTTTGAAGTAAATGTAATTCTGGACAGGTTAATGGTGCTAAAAAACCGGCCAGGATGGGTAAATTTCCAATGTGACAACTTGAACCTTTAGCATGAAAAAGTTTCTCAATAGCAGGAGATTAAGACAATATTTTCTATTAGGCAAGAGCTCAAGATGTGCCTATGAGTTGTATTATTAATTCTGGAGAGCAAAAGTCCTTGAAGAAACAGAAAGGCCAGTGGAAAAGAGGAGTTTATGTAGGAAATGACCAATATGTGAAACACTGCTGGTTAGATTACACAGTACAGGACTTTATTACGAAGGAAAAACTACAAGCAGTAGAAAGCCAACGTGTCAGTTGTGTCTCAAAGATAAGAGAACGGAGGGGTTGAAACTGTCAGTGTTTTCCTGTAAGAAGAAAGTAGCAGCTTGTTTCGTCTTATGCTGTTTGTCTTCTTGCTCTTGTTTTCATCTCTCTCTGTTTCATGTAATTTCCTTGATTTCCTGTTGAGTTTTCCAACAATATTTAGTAATGGTAAGTAGAAATTAGGTGCAGCTGTTGTTGTTTCCAGTGAAGGGGTAAGTATAACATATACAATGATTCTTTACTGAGATTAATATTTTTTCTAAAGACATAGCGCTGAATGAGACTTCTTTTGCTTGCACATAGCTGGTGTTTGTAAAAGACCTTACAGCACATGCAAACAGCTAGTTAAGGTAGCTGGTGGAACTGTACACAAACCCAGATATATCTTTCTTAAACACTCATTCTCAAAGATTTTAAAGTAGAATACAAAGAAAACTGCAGTGAAGCTTCCATTATCTTCTCCTAGCACAAGTCTGGCTTCTTTAATGGAAGGAGTAGGATTAGTCACCCTCTTTACACAGCTCTTATGGCTAGAACAAGAAGATAAATGCCAATTGAAGAAAAAATAGTCTTAGATAAATTAAAGTAGGAGGAAAAACATAAAGATAAATGTTTGATCTACTTTGTTTCATTGTTTATTTCTATATTACTCACTGAAGTGCCCTAGATGATAGTATTAAAAGCAAGTTTACAGAATTTGCACTTTCCATTGAAATAAAAATAATAATAATAAGGTTTGTAGAACATGTGGACATATGCAGATTCAATTCTTCATGAATATTTCTCTAAGGATAATAGCTTGGCAGTTAGATTTTAAAATAAAACCTCCAGTGACACAAGCAATGTTGTTTACTATGCGGCTTTCTGTCAATTGAAGTCTAAGGAAAGAAAATAATTACTGCAAAACTTGACTGAAATGGACCATTCTGAAAAGTCTAAATTTAAAAATGAGGACTGCAACTTTCTGACTAAACACATTTTCAGAAGAGTTTCTAAGCTCTTCATAGTGCATGCAACATACAGGAGATGTGTTGTTATTAATCTGAGTGGGGGAAATTAAGGCTTGTCAGCCTTATTAAGAAAATGGCAATACATGGACATTTTTACTGCTGTTAGTTAAACTACTGTATTGTCACACTGAATTCTGTATCCACTCTCATCATCTTCCTATCAGAAAGGACAGGCCTGAAGGAGATGTGGTTAAGGGTTCTAATTTATAACATATAGCATATAATTTTTATTTGTCAAGATTTTTTTAAGACACGGCTTCATAGTAATAACAGTATTTAAATTTTCATTTCTGTTTGTTCTCTGCTTCGATTTATTCATTAATAGGCAGTCTTTACATCATCATATACTGTCTTCCTGCACTCTTCAAAGAAGAAAAAGAAACAAGACAATCAATTAACAGAAATGAAAATAAATGTACTGATATGAAGTTATTCACCAAGAAATGAACAAACAAAAATATAAAATAGAACTGTTTGTATCTATGGGTAACAATAATAACAAGAAGAAATTCATTTCATTCTGGAGGAAAAAGTAGCTTAACCACTAACGTTGCTTTGAAGGAGAAAATCAAATGAAGAAGTAAGAAAGTATGGTAAAATCAGATAAAGTAGGACTATATATATTATAGAAGACATTATACTATACAATATTAAGTCTTAAGAATTGTACACCCAGGTTGCTGAACTGAATGTTGATGGAAATATCACAGAGTGACTAAATAAAAACGAAGCATCAAAGACAAATATCGCAAAGAAATGAAAGGATGATCTTATTCTTATTGGAAAGGACCTGACTTTTTTGTGACTCATTCATGATTTTTAAAATCACAAAGTGCATTGATCCAGATAAACTTCTGAATTAAAGATGAAGATAAATTATAGACGTCTGTGATGGGAAGAAAGCAAAGTTTCTGTGCCCCAACCATATGGTTCAAACTATAAAATCTTAAAGTAATAAACTCACTGTAGTCAGGACTACTTATCTGACTAGGTAAGAAATAAAGAATAGATATACTCAAATATAGTTCAAGCTGACCTATTACAAACAGTTAAACAACAGGTCACAGAATTTAAACTGTACCTCAGACCATCTTTAATGCAACTTTGTAACCTTTGGCTGTTCTTTGACCTGCCTTTCTAAGTCTCTATCTGGTCTACAGAAGGAATCATAGCAAAGATCATGAAGGGAGGTCTTCTGAAAGAAGACCTTCTAAACTGTTTAATAAAGCAAGAGCAGATCTCTGTCAAACCACCTCACTTCTGTAACTGTACCTTTTCAGTGTATTCTAAAAACTATCCTGCTTGTGTGGAGCACATGAAGTGAAAAAATTAGGAGAAATGATACTCATTAGCGCAATTCTGACCACAATCTCCAGTTCTCACCTCTTCACTGGTATTTTTAGTTTTCATCAACAGCTGGACTACTATAAAAAACAGAGCATCACTGTTTATTAGGAGACGTGGATTGCCAAGAGATAGTTTCAGGTTGGTTCTTATGTTTCTTACTGATGCTCCCTATGTTTCTTATTGTCAAGAGTTAGGCCTAGGCCAGGCACTGAATGCTTATAGATGTTGACTGACCTCTCTTCCTCCGCAAACAGGAAGGAAAAGGGAATGAGGCAGAGAGACTTATGGATTGAGAAAAAGAAGGCACAAAAAAACCCCCTAGCTTTAATGAAACAATATTAAAAAAATAATGAACTATATACAAATATATATAAAACCAATATCGAATCTGACTCCCTCCTCAATAGCAATCAGCACTGATGCTGCAGAGCAGGCAGACACTGAGGGAGTCCCAGACTCAGCAGCAGAGGGAAAGCTAGATCCAGGAACTCAGGGTCAGGATCAAAGGTGGAAGAACAGACAGAGTCTTCCTCAGATGTCAGCTATTGAAGAAAAGAGCTTAACCGCTGATCCCTCAGCCGTATATTGAATATGATGTGTTTGAAACGGAATACTCTTGCTGGTTACTTGTCTTATCTGTTACTCACTGGAGTGGACTTCAACTTCCTTGCAACCCCTTTTACTTCATGGCACCCCCAGTGTGACACACAAGATCCAGCAGTGACCTTGGTCATTATAGGAATAAGTATTAGCAAGAACCTTTGTGCATCCCAGTTTCAGGCAGTAACTGTAAACAACAGGTGTTACCACTTCTTGTAACCTGCACTGCCAGCAAAAACGTGCTGTTAACTTCAGAAAGTACAGCCTCCTAGATGAAAGATTTTACTTAGAAAAATAAAATCACTGAAGAGAATTGGTTCTGATCAGCTCAAGCTAGGACTCTTATATTTTCCTTCACATGACTGTGGCCTACCTCTTATCCTCAAGGAAGAGACTTGCTGAATTTTTCTAACATGAAACAGTGTCTTTCCAAAAGTCAGGCTTGTTAAAGAGTGTCAGTATATAAGAAGAAAAAAATTATATGAAAAATTTGCCGACATCTCCATAAGAGATTTTCCTAAAAAAAATGATTAAATGACAGTGAAGTAACAAATCTTCTCTTTCTTTTAGTCTCTCTGTCTTACTATCTCTCCACCCCCTACACATGTTCCACATCACAGGAAAGGAACAAGACATGTAGGTTAATGCACATATACCTATATGGGAGTTTTAGACCTATTTTTATACATATATGTATAACTTTCCCGCAGGAACTCATCACATCACCCTATGGTAGAAAGATTCAGTCAATGGTGTTTTTTCCTGTCCTGTGAGCTCTGAAACATTTTTCCTTCCAAGTATTTTGACTTCCTAATATCTTATTTAGGTCTAGCCAAGGCCTAAAACTTGATTATATATTTAACAACCTTTGGTAGGTACTGTTTTGAAGATGTAATAACAGTTATAGTATGTTTGTTCTATAGAAATTTCTGTTCAATTAAATAGTTTCTTATAAGCCCTGTATGTTTTTTACTGAGGAAAGTACATATGTAGGTTTTGATTTGGTGCAATTTTCTAAGTTAGAAACTTATTATCTTCACATTCCATGTCAATAAATTATTAAATTACACGTAAACTAAATCATCTATATTCGGCCTATGAAACCAAATATTACACCCAGTTGTATTATACTCTTTCATTCATAATCAGGGTAAAATTTACTATCTTTTTTTTTTTTCTCTATAAACCCTGAGAATATTTCTCTTCCAGCCTCTTTCTTGCCATTTTCTGTGGATAGAAGCATGCTGGGAACGCTGTCCCTGCCCTGTCGATGCACAAACAAGTGTGGTTCTTTAAAGGCTGAATCCAAACTCCTGAGTGGCAAGATATTCTGAATGTGTAGCACTGCCTCAGTTAACCTCAAAAGCCATCTTCTGACCAGATTTTTCATAGTAAGAACTGGGTATATAGGTTATAATTTTAATTTGTTTTAAGGTGTTCAGAAGCACAGCACAAATCTCTAGTCTGATACATTTACAAAAATCTTGTACATTATCATTTCTTTATTATTTTACTAGTAATCTTACTGTTATTACTCCATTTTCCATATGACAGATGGCACAGGCCATCTAGCACTGGAAAATTTCTTATAAAGAAAAATAATCATTATGTATGTGAATGTGTGTCCCACCTTTTCTAGTGACAACTTAGAAGACGGGAACAAATTTCTTTAAAGACTTGTACTAAGTGTTAGGCGAACATTTTTTTTTAATTAGTTTTTCTTTTTCTAAGGAAGATTAAAATAATCACTTAGTAACTCTGCTATCTATGTTATGAACAATTTTATTATGTGCATTCCTTCACTGATTATTTAAGGTCAAATTCAGCTCTGTGTATTTACTAATACCACAAGTGAGAACTTTAAGTTTGTAAGTATTACATGCCCTTATCATGCCACAGTTAGGATCAGTGAATCTACTGGTTTTAACACTACCAGGACTGGGCAGTGTTCATGAAACTGAACTAAATGAGTAATTCTCTCATTTAATGATACATAGACGCTTGTATTTTCTAACAGTTGCTATGTCAGCAAATTTCATGATGGAATTTATAAAAAAATCCTTTACTATCCCATTAGTTTTTTTTATGGTGGTGCTTAGTTAAGTCTAATCTAAATTTGGTCTTGTGACCATTTTAACATGAGGATTTAAAAATACAAGAGGTATTTTTAAACTATTAATTTAAATAAATGCATCTGCTGTGTAAAAAGACTAACATGGTGAGAGTTGATTTTTCAGGGAAAATGGCAGCTGCTACAATATGATGAAATAAGTAATTCAATATTTTTAAAAGATGATTTAAAGGGATTTTATGCTTTTTTTCTACATTTTTAACACATGTTTCCATTTTAATTTCAGACATCTTACATTTTTTTTTTTTATCCTCTATTTAAATTATCACAGGACAATATTCCAATCTGGAGGCTCCTTGGCTACATGAAATTTGTGATCTAGTGAACATTTTATTACAAACTCTCTAGTTTTAAATTGTATTGTTTTAGAATTTCTCATCTTACAGTCTGGTTTCTATTAAATAGCACTATTGTACTTCTTGTAAGACCATGAGTTGATTTCAACATCTAGCACCGTCAGTTTCAGTTTTTAGAAGATCACTCCTTGCAGATCCATTCAAACAGAGATAGGTGAAAACAAGTAACATTTTACTTTTAGACGGTGGGTTATCTGTTTCCCAGAGAGCTGGGAGAGTACGCATTTCCTTATACAAGAAATGTTGAAACCTTGCACAATGTACAAAGTATACTTGTGCTGACCCACGATGAATAAAGATTAATCAAGTTTATTTTAGAGCAGATGTAGAGAAGGGGTACTAGGATTTTTGAGGAAGATAAAAATCATTTTAATGAGAAAGAGTAAGAAGAATGTGACTTTCACCGTTTAGCCATATAAAGGCATGATATGAGTTTTGCCTAGAAATTAATATCCATAAATATATAAATATTCTGCATGGATGAATCTGTGAGCTGGTATGAGACTGGATGCACAGAATGGATATTAAGAAGAAAATCTTGTTATCATAGGTTATAAATTGAAAAGAAAGTTGTATCCATACATAATTTAGCTAGTATCTAATCAAAATATAGCTAATTTTAAGATGAAGATTAAGAAATATTGTAAAAGATATTTCCATTTCCTTAATATATGACAAAGAATTTAACATATGTGAATCTTCAAGTCTCATCATGACATTTATCTCCCTTGGTCTACTGAAACAGGAACTTTAGTTGGTTCATCATGCTTTTTAAGATATTTGCTAACCAATGTTAAAGTCTTAATGTGTAAAAGACTGTTATAATGGGAACAAATGATAGTCTGTTCATACATATGCTAAGTGCTAATAAGAAAATACACATTTTATCTACAATTACCCCTTATAGTTTTCCATTAACTTAATATAAGATCAGTTTGGAGAATTTCTTTTGCTTTTAGAACCAGAGCATGAAACATGTAGAAAACACTAGGAAGAGCAAAACCTGAGGTTTTGCAGCACGATATTTGTGTCCATAGCAACAGCGTACAATGGCTGCCATAATCAGCTCCTAAGATCAGCCTGTGACTGGTCACCTTAGAGAACTGCAGTGAGAAGAGGAGGTGCAATTCGGGATGGAGGATGGCCAGTGCAATGCCCTCCCCTTTGACAGCTGGTTGCTTACCTTTGATAATATGTTGGGATGACAGGATTTCAACATGTAACATTCTCATTCTTGAAATGTATTGAAAAGCTTATCCTCACAGAGACATCGTGGCAAAAACATCTTAGCAGTGTTTCTTTGTTGAATGTCTAAGGACTCTCTAAGCTTTAAGAAATCCACAGGCTAACGAAACAAATAGCAACTTCCTTCGGGGTGTTTTCTTTTTCTAATGCTCTCCAGTAGAGAAAAGTCACTCACCTAGATATGTTGTTTCGTTTTTGCTTTTAGACAATGGACTACACATTCAGAAACTGTATAGTCTTCTTTTCTGTGCTCATGATCAGTTACTATGTGTATATAATTTCTGAGCATGTAAAAGTGTGTGCCATTTGTATGGTATAATATTTGCACATAACTACACCAATCAATTGCCTTTCATATAAAATATTCTGGAGAAAATCTAAGTAATTGTGAATATTCTTTTTTCTTACATTTTTTTTAATTAATCACACAGAAATGAAGTTGCTAGTTCCAGAAAAAAAAAGTGTTTGCCACAGAATAATAACCCGGCAAACAAAGCTGGACATAACTTAAAACAGACATATTCAAAGGATGAAACATAAAAGTAATAAAGATAAAAAATTAAAAGTAGAAATGGAAATAGAGGAAAATATACCCATATAGTAAGAAATCTCACTCCATAATAAAACAATGAGAAAAATCCTGATTCCTATTACAGACAAATAAAATTGCTCTGAAATGCAATTCTCTATAAAACTTAAGATTGGTCTTGTGGTTTGATAAAGTGTAGATTATTGGACAGGTATTCATTTGCATGTTACTCCACCAAATCTAGCAGAATATCTGACCTAATGGAGAGAGCATAATATTGAAAACTCTTTGGAAGCCATTCATAGTGCTAAAACAAAGAGATTTTAAAGTGTTCTTTTTCCGTTAATTTATAAATGTGTCACATATTTTGTTTTAGGCTAGTAATCCTATACTTTGTTATTTTTCAACACTAAGATTGTGATAAAGATTTGCTGCCGGGTCAACAACTAAAAAGGAAAGTGTTATTTAGCAGAGGGATATGGGGGTTTGATACTCCTATTAGCAAGTCTGTTTGAGTTTTTTATTTTCTTACTTAATTTCATTTCCTGCAGAGCAACGTCTTTTAATAAGCATGAATAAGCCAGGAATACTCTCTTCTGTCACAAATATTGTGAAAACTTGTTACTTAGTGATTTATTGTGAATGAGCTTTCTAAAATGAAAACAAATATTTATTAAATTTACCAGACTATGTTCATTTATGTATTCTGTCTATGTATTCATATCAATAAGAGTGAAAACAGCAAAGTTCAGGCAATTTTTTTAAGATATAAATTATATATATATGCACAAAGAATTTAAAAGAAATCTAGAAAGTAATGAATTTTTAAGGAGGGGTAAAATCAAATGTAGGCCTAGATTTCAGAAGGTGTTGAGTCTCGTCACTGAGGCCGACGGAACCTATGAATTTGGGATGTACATAAAATAGCTTTTACCATTTTCTTTACAATTTTTCAGAAGGTTCTGCTGTACATCGTATCTGTATGCTCTCAGGTAGCAAATTTATAACAGGAACACTGTGCAAGTGTGTGTCTGAGAGTGTGTGTGTGGTTGAAGGAGGGAGATAGGGAAGAATCAGAAATATTTCAGTCTGTGGCTGTGTAGTTTCACTTTGTTATGTAGCTGCATTCATTTCAGTGCCTTATTATGACATATCATACATCAACATTACAAGCTGGCAAGCAGAGATAAATTGTGGCAAAGCTTTTTTTAATGCTATTTTATGCTGCTGAATACTTTGGAATCTCATTTTTGACAGCTTAAGTCTGAAGAATCATCTATTTCCAACAACTTTATTCAAATACACAGATGAATAGTACAGAGCACGCTCTTAAAAAAGAAATGCCTCATCATCAGCATACACACAGACATGCACATGTACACACACATACTCTGAAGGTGTGCATTTTGTTCACATATCTAAGCTTCCATGTGCCTTTATTTCTTGCTTTGTATTTAAACAGAATAAAGTGAACAGATTTAGCACATTTATTTTGCTCTGAAAATACCTTATTATAACAGCAGAAGCAAGAACAATCATAACAGAAATAATGATAATAATAATGGAAGTACAAGCAGCATCCTGCTATCCTCAGACCAGCCAGAAATGCCTTGAAGTATGGGAAAAATAGATGCAGCAATTTAGAATGCAGCAACAGAATAAATACAGAAGACAGCCTAACTCTCTGTAGTTACTTCAGTTCAACGCAAAAAGTGAATTCTGTACATGAAACCTCAGTTCAGATCAGGCATTTATTTACCCTCAGAAAATGACTTTTTATATCCCTCACTACTGTAGGTTACACTAGGCAGCATAGCTTACATTTTTGCACAATCACCATATGTGCACATCTGCCCAGAAAGAGAAATGCTGCTCCAGTAAGAGAAAGACCCTTTCATAAGTCGTTTTTCCTATAAAAATGGTGACCTGATCCACCACTGAACATCATGGAATTTTAAAGTGATTCATACGTCATTCTCTGTGTAATTAAATCATTCTCTATGAGACATAAGCCCCCGTCCTACATGAATGTCCTCTGCTAATCGCAGCTATGATGACACTGATTCTTTCTTACCTGGAGAACTGAGTGTCTAAAACCAGAAATACTGGGTGAATTGAGGCTCTGCAAAATGAACATCAGACTGCAGAAATCACCCTCAAAGCCACGGAATGCTCTAGTTATACCTCACATAAATAAGATATATCACTCGCACCCTAGTCTATGATGTGTCTCAGAAGGTCTAGTGAGACTGAGACACAATTGGGGATAGAATCACAGAATCCTAGAATCCTAGAATCATAGAATCAATCATGGAATAATAGAATCACAAGATGCATTGGGTTGGAAGAGGCCTTTAAAAGTCATGTATTCCAATCCCCCTGCAGTGAGCAGGGACATCATTAAGCAGATCAGGTTGCTCAGAGACCCATCAAGTCTGACTTTTAACGTCTCCAGGGATGGTGCCTCCACCACCTCTCTGGGCAACCTATTCCAGCATTTCACCACCCTCAAAGGAAAGAACTTTTTTCTCATATCTAATCTGAATCAACCCTGCTCTAGTTTAAAACCACTGTCCCTCTTCCTATCGTTATGTGCCTTTGTGAACAGCCCCTCCTCAGCTTTTCTGTAGGACCCCTTCGGGTAGCTACAAGGTCTCCCCAGAGCCTCCTCTTCTCCAGGCCGAAGAGCCCAACTCTCAGCCTGTCTCCATAGGAGAGGTGTTCTCTCTAATAATTTTTGTGTCCCTTCTCTGGATCTACTCCAACAAGTCCATGTCCTTCTTATGTTGAGGGCTCCAGGGCTGGACACAATAGTACAAGTGAGGTCTCACCAGCTTAGAGCAGAAGGACAGAACCACCTCTCTTGCTCTCCTGGCCATGCTTCTTTTGATGCAGCCCAGGATGTGATTGACCTTCTGGGCTGCAAGCGTGCATTAGTGGCTCATGTCCAGCTTTTTGTCCTCTAAATCCTTTTCCACAGGGCTGCTCTCTATCACATCATCCCCTAGCCTGTATTGATAATGTGGATTGCCCCAACCTTGCATTTGGCCTTGTTGAACCTCGTGAGGTTCACATGGGCCCATTTGTCCAGCTTGTCCAGGTCATTCTGGAGGACGTTACATCCCTCTGTCATGTTTACTGCATCACTCAGATGGGTGTCATCTGCAAACTTGCTAAAGGTGCACTCGATCCCACTGTCCTGGTTAGCCTTTCATCAAATTCACTTGAAACCAAACTTCCAGTGATTTTTGTGTGTGTGTGTGTGTGAAAAGGTTTCATTTCATTGATTTGTTAAAAATGGAAAAAAAATGAAAAAAGTGTTTTTCACTAAAAATCAATTATCTTGATTGTACCACAATTTTCCACAAAACAAATATTCTGAATAAGGAAAATACAGCTAAAAATGCATAAATGCAATTTTACACGTCAAGGTCTAGATGGGGGAGGAAAGACAAAGCTCTTTGACTGAAAAAGGCAAAAACCTAACTTGCCATTTAAAACCACAGAACATAGGAACTAGGTCAAATGCACTAATGAAACTAAGACAATAATTTTTTCTCCTATTTGCCTTTCCTAGATGTCTGAGGCTGAGAGAGGTCAATGAGCGAAACAGTTTTCCTGCGGCACCTTTCAGGACTCTGAAAGTCACTTGCAGCTTTTTCATTGAACTTATCATAGAAAGTTACCCCTAAACAAAGTGACTATTTTGTGAACTTCTTAATGCAAGAAGCTGGGCGAAAGCTGTCTAATAGCACTGTGTACAGCAATGTGAACGTACATATAGAGAGGTGTGATAGTTGTATTATTTTAAAATATACTGTAATAGCCTACAATATGTTTGAAATTTTCTTCTCTGGATAAATTAGATTAAGAGTAATAAAGAATCAGTTTTACTAATACTTGATAATTAAACAGTCTTTGTTTAATCATCAAGGACAATGAAAATACTTTTACTTCTACTGAGTGGTTATACACTTCTACTTTTGGTCCTTGGGATTATTTTCATAACTGGCTCTGTGCTAAACTAACTGGGTAAAATCTGATAATAATGAAAAGAAAATTATATGAAAGAGTCATCTAGCTCTATGCTAATGAATAATTCTGCTTCAGTGAGAAAAAAACTGTGAGATTTAAATACTATTAATTCCCTCTAAATACAAAATAGTACAAGATATTGCACATTTTACAGGGTTTGTATTTTTGTGGCATTCTGAAATAAAGCTTAACAATTAGAATTATTAATGGTAATGCTAAATCAGTGAGATTAAATATTTCTATAAATCATTTTATTAATAAAATAGAGGACTCATTAAAGAGCTACTGAACTGTTAAGCTGCAATATTTCAGTATCTGCATTTTATAAACATTTCAATTAGCATAGGTTGACAACATAGAAGGGGAGGCATAAAATATTCTAGTCACTGTATAGAGGACAGACTGCCATCTCAGCTTGTTAAGAAATAAAGGATACTGTTTCTGTGGGATCATAACTGCACAGAAAATTGGACATTTTTAAAAATAAATATATAAAACATTTCTAATTTGTGCCTTTCAAGGGCCTTCTGAAGGACTGTAAGCTACTGCTGTTCACTATATCATTTTACTATTATCCTTAGAAGGATGACTGCTAACTTGAAAGGCATTTGAACAGCTGAGGACAAAGAAGCGCATACGTAAACTCCGAAAGGATAATGATGGCTTAAGAGAACAAAGTGAAGAATAAAGTGTCCTCAGTAAGAATATTTAATATATGCAAGTAGTGAAAAATGATAGCTAGAAGTCTGCACTTCAAATGTGCTATGATAGATCTGAAAGCAGAAAATGACCACAGAGCAAGTGTTACAAGAATATCAGACAATATAGCATTTTGATTCTTTTGAAAGCCTTCATGTCAAACCTTTAGTTACCTCTTTTCCTGATAATTGCCACGTATGTGCTGTGGGGAGAAAAAAATAAACACCTGGGTGTGGTACTAAATGGAAAAAAAAAATCAGTAATTTGATTTCACCCTCAAGGTGTTCTCTATTCTCCACTTCTGAATGATACTAATGTGAAAAGGACTTAATGTTGGCTAAAGTAAGAAACAGGGAGAAACTAATTATAGAATATGTAAGAAAAAGTATACTTTCAGAGTATGGGATTCCTTCACCAGAGGAAGAAAATAGTTTCAATTTAGTATCCAGTCTCTTGAATTATATTTGATGGTGGGAAACTAAGCTTCCTATTTTGAACAAGAAAATAGTGTAAAATACTTTCTTATTCTATTTGAAATGTGTATTATTAGCTAGTAAGGGCAGGACCTTATTTTTCATTCCATTTTCTTGACATTGCCATTAACATACTCCTCTGAATTTCAGTAAACTCTCAACCCATGAGTGTAAAGTCATCTTTCACATAAGTGATGCAATTCTCTGAAGTTAAAAGTACAGCAAAAAGTTATTAGAAAGTGCAAAAAAAAAGCTAATATAAACATATCATCAGTGTAACTCTTTTCCAAAGCGCTTTTATCCATCAGCTGAGGTACTCAGTGGAAGGACAAGTTGTTTCCTGATACAATGACCTCTCACTGTCAGTTCTCATTGTGGGACCAGGAAGGGAGCATGATCTTACTCTTTACTGGCAAGATATTCTTAATACCTAAGTAGCACAAGTATTGAGACTTGATTTATTCTTTTTTAAAATTAGCTCAACAATATATTTTACTCACATAGGTAAATGTCTTCAAATGCAATGAACTTCAACATCTCCTATATTTTTATGCCTAAAAATTGTATGTTAAAAAACTTTCAGGATTAAACAGTCAGGAAGAATCCTTTATCTGGAATTATTATAAAAGCAGATAATTGATTCAAAGAGAATTTTTAATAACTTTACACCTAAGAAGACTGTGAAGAAGCAGTCTTCGATACCTTCATGGATTGTTTTGGTTGCCAGGTAATATCATGTAAAAAATAAAAATTAGTCATGTATCCTAAGACACCAAAATCTTGATAACATAGAGAATCTTGACTTAATTCATATCAAAATCAGAGACAAGTAATTTTTGACTTTGATATCTACCTGCAAACAAAATCCAAAGTATTTACCTGATCCATTGGAATCTCTCCCAGTCATATTAAAAGCAGTTAAATTTGCAGTGATGTGTTTTGCTTCCTTGGGTTTAAAACCCTAGCAGAATATCTGTAATATCTAAATTACTTTCATTTACATATGCATGTGATATACACAAGCAAATTTTGATTGATGTTTACATTATTTATCTTACAGAGTACTTAAATCTAATGAGCACTTACACTAATCACTTCTGCATCAGGAATGGGGGAATAAACTTGAAAAGACTGCATAGCAACAAGGTTCAAGAAACTAACAAGGTCAAAAAATATTCATTAAGAAGTAAAATAGATCCCTAGCAATACAGGTAAAGATGAATGGCTTTAAAAAAAATAATGATTAATATTTAAGCTACTTCATGGTTAGCATAGAATCATAAAATCATGGAAACACAGAAAATTTTGTGCTGGAAAGGACCCTCAAAGATCATCCAGTCCAAGCCTCCTGTCATGAGCAGGGACAAATTTTGTTAGAACAGGTTGCTCAAAGCTCATCAGATTGCTCTGGACGTGCTCCAACAGGTCCATGTCTTTTTTGTAATGGGGACCTCAGAACTGAACGCAGTACTCCAAGTGGAGTCCTACGAGAGTGGAGCAGAGGAGGAGAATGACCTCCCTCGATCTCTTGGCAACACTTCTTTTGAAGCGGATCAAGATATGGTTGGCTTTCTGGGCTGCAAACCCATGGACAGCTAATGTACAGTTTTACACAAAGCAGTAAAACCAAGTCCTTCTCTACAAGGCTACTTTCAATAAATTAATCCTCCAGTCTATACTGATAGTAGCGATTGTCCTAACTGAGGTGCAGGACCTTGCACTTGGCTTTGCTGAACTTCATGAGTTTCATAGAGGTTCCCTCCTGAAGTCTGTCAAGGTCCCTCTGGACATCATTTCTTCCATCTGCTGAATCAGCTGCACCATTAAGCTTAAGTGCTGAGGGTGCTCTCAATCTCACTGTGTCATTGATGAGATATTAAATAGTACTGGTCCCAGTACAGGCCCTTAATGGACATCATCAGTTACTAGTTTCCACTTGGGTATGGAGATATTGACTGTAACTCTTTGGACACAGCCATCCATCCAATTCCTTATCTGTCTAATAATCAATCCATCAAACCCATATTTCTCTGATCTAGCAGTAGTTGGAGTGGATTGTATCAAAGGCCTCAGAGAAATCTAGGCAGATGACACTCATAGTTTTTCCCTTGTCCACAGATGCAACCACTGGACTGTAGAAGGTAACTAGATTGGTCAGGTACAATTTGCCCTTGCTGAAGCCATGTTGCCCATCACTAACCACTTCCCTGACTTCCATATGTTTCTATATGTCTTCCAGAAGGATCTGCTCCATGATCTTGCTGGGCATGAAGGTGAGGCTAACCGATCAGTAGTCCCCAGGATTCTCCTTGTTACTCTTTTTAAAAATAGCAGTGATGCTTCTCTTTTTTAGTCGCTGGGGACTTTGAGTGGCTGCCATGATTT
Organism: Apaloderma vittatum; assembly: GCF_000703405.1. NCBI lineage: Eukaryota > Metazoa > Chordata > Aves > Trogoniformes > Trogonidae > Apaloderma > Apaloderma vittatum. The sequence continues at coordinate 22,390 of NW_009718641.1, read as the reverse complement.
TTCAAGTGTGGTGAGAAGAGGGAAGAAGCTTGGGAAGTAGACCAACCAATGCACTCTGGATGCTGGGATATGTCTACTTCAATTTATGTGCAGCTACTTTTGTTTGAGGAGCTCAGACTCTTTCAGAACAGTTAGATGCTTACTTTTTCACTAATTTATAAATTATCGCATTCTTAAAAATAAGTGAACTGCAGTGCCAAGTTCAGAAATGATGCTTCTCCCTTTGGGACAAAGCTAATTGCTGAGAAAGTGTGAACTCAACATGTTGAAGAAAACATGCAAAAATAGCCATCACCAAATGTCAACCCACAGGAGTAATGCCCTCATTCCAGAACCCCAAGGAAAATGTCCAAGGGTCCACAGCAGTGATGGCATGAATTTCCACAGTGAATAATGAACAATAAGATTGAAATGCATTATTATAATCCCATTTTTCCCAATGATTTTGCCTGGAGTTAATGGGAAATCAAATACTCTCTGCTAATAAATATGTGTGTATCTTTGTCTGGCACAGACCTACGGTGTCTGGTAGTAAGAAATATTTCTGTTTATTACACACAAAAATTCCTGACACTTTCAAGAAATTAGAATTTCTAAGTCACAAACCATTTAGTACTTGTTATCACATCAGAGCAGATGAATTAAAGCACCAATGAATTAAAAACACCAATATAAACTGACTTATTAAGGAAGTCTCTACATTTTCTTGGAATTGTTGGAATAAGGAAATATACTGACTGTATGCACCAATCAGACTTGTGTCTTGCACTAATTATCTGTCTCAAGTGAGTTACTCAGTATATGGAATGAAACTGTTAGTCTGCTGTGACAAAAATAAAAAAGTTTGCATTTAGAGAAGTTCATAACAGATATGAAAGTGATATCCTTTTTTTTATTATTATTAAATAAATAAAGGAGACACAATATCGACCCTAAAGGAAAAGAAAAACATTGACCTGGAGTTGCTGTAGAGTTGGGCAGAAAGTAACCTAATAAAATCCAGCAAGGGCAAGTGTAGGGTGATAGACCTAGGGAGGAATAACTCCATGTATCAGTACAGTACTTGTATGTAGCAAGTTCCATCTAAACATGAAAAGGAACTTGAGAGCGCTTTACTTTGAGAGTAGCAGAGCACTGCAACAGGCTGCCCAGAGAGGTAGTAGAGTCTCTGTCTCTGAAGAAATTCAAAACCCACCTGGACTCCATCTTGTTCAATCTGCTCTCAGTGAACTTACTCAAGCAGGGTGGATCGGACTAGATGATCTCCAGAGGTCGCTTCCAATCTGTAATACTCTGTGATTCTTTGAAAAATATTAGGAAGATAATTTCAATCTTACAATTTATTTATTTTTTTGTTTAAACTGTGTCTTCAGAATACAAAAGCCTTTTAATTCACTCTGACTGTATCAGAGAAGTTGTTGCCAGGATCTTTGTAGAAACCAAAGATCTCTTGCGGTCATTGCCACATGGACTGTGTAGCCACAGTTATTAGCCGTAGCACATTTCATAAAAAGCATTTGATTTCTTGTCCATCTGAATGCATTTTTCACTTGTCGGCAGGTAGCTACAGAAGCTTCCCATACAGCAAAAAACCCAAAGCTTCAAACATCACAGTAAAAGGTTTTTGAGACCTATACGGTGCACACACACTTCTTGTGAAAATTTGTTTAAGTACGCTTCCCACGGAAATAAGCTATTCAAGAGAAAGACCTAAGTAGGTTGAATTACATTTATACTTAAATAAAATACTAGTTTTCATTCAAAGGACAGGATTTCACTGATTATTATTTTTAGTACCACGTATTTGATTCTACTTTATTGCTATGATTCACTTCCTCATAGCTATTCAACCTCTGTTTTTTCTTTCAGTAGCCTTAATGCAGAGAGAATTTGGCATAATAATATTTTCTGAGTTGGAGACTTCTTGGGCTAAAAACAGATCAAAAACAACTGAAGATGTTGATTATGTGGAAAAGTATCATGTCAAAATGTTTTTAAAAATATGTGAATTAATTCTGTGGTTTAGACCTCCTTGCCTCATGCCATACAGGCAAATGATCCTGACAGAGGTAAAACCTCTAGATTTTGTAAAAACGAGCTCAGAGAGGCTTGGTATGGAAACATACCATCTTCTGATCTGGGAATTGATCCAAGAGGAACTGAACAAATCTATCAAGTATCTCTGTGCATAATGGGCATGCAGGGCTACTCAGCAGAGAACGTCATTCACCATCACGGAACTACTTTGAAAACTTTTTAAAGATCATGCTGAAGTGTTAAAGTATTCTGAAACAAAATGCTGGACTAAACAACAATTAAAATTTAACAATGAACACTTAATTAACATTAACAGTTCATGAACAAATTAACATTAACATTTAAAAAAAATTCTCAGAATTTCATTTCATAATTTTTCACTCAAATTTGGCTAAGTACAGACCTTGGTAAGAACATGATGACAACAATGGGATTGCAAAATATAGCTCAGGCTAGATTTTTATTAAAATACCATTCCCTTTCCCAGCAAAGTCGTGATAATCCAAATCTCTAAAAACTAAGGAATATGTAACAGATCTGATTTTTAATCAGCCAAGTCTCCTGCCTCTGGCAATGATCAGTGCTTGGTGCACAGGGTAAGGCTAAGCTTCAGCAATGCACCTTAGTATTTTGAGAATGCAGAGAGCATTAATGAAGAAGAGAAAACTTCCTTCTTTGTTTTTCTCAAGATCAGCTTAAAGCACAAAAACTAGAAAACCCATATGAAGTCAATTACATGTTTATATTGTGTTAGCGTACTATCATCCCATGCCATAAAATTTACAGCTTGTAAATTATTAGTAATCATTATTTTATTCAGTATATAATTCTCTCTTTACATTTATTATCAAACCAGATCTTTAGTATTTCAAAGAAATTGCTGGCACTCGTCTGTGGAGAGCCACATAAGGATAAATGGCATATACAGCAGTATCTGTGCTTAGAGATAGATGTAATGGTAGTGAGGATGTGGCTGGACTAACGATTGATGGAATTAGCCATTTAATATGTGAAATGAGCAGATATTTCCAGAAGGTTGAACAGAGAAGTTATGCAGCGAAGTTGCATAAATGCCGATTGGATACATTAAAACCTTTGAGGACCTGGAGCTAAGCACTTTGTTAATAAAAATGCTGCCCATTTTCGTCTAGCAGCTTATCTCCTGAGTGACTAAAGGGACCTCAGGCCAAGTTACAAAGGAGTTTAATGGCCTTGCAAATAAAGTAACTGCTACAAGAACTTCTTACTGCCAGCTAGACAATAACTTCAAAGGTGCTTGAATAACACTCCTCAATTTAAAACCCATGTATGAGAGATACTCTGAAGGCTGGTAGATCTCAAAACGCATAAGAAATATCAAAAAGAATTTGCCTTACCCTTGATGGATTTCAACATATAAATTTGTTACAAATCAACAGTGGGCATGTCATTTTCATACAACACAAAATACTGTATCTTCTCTATTGCCACTTTGACAATTACAGAAGGAACATTTTCAGGAGCAATAAGATTTCTAAAGAAACTCAGAAAATCATGTTTACTTAGGAGTAGATTAATTTATGCAAATATTTTTCTACCTACATATGCTCTATAGTGCTTCAATAAACTGTGAGTGATGCAATGTGTGAAATATAAAACCTTAAAATTTTTACTGCCACTGCTAAGAAAGTGGGTAGGTGAGAGAACCGAATTGACAGCAATCTTATTTCTTTTTTCCTTTTCTCACACTGAGAAAAACAAAAAGCCTTTTTAATAAAAGTGGACTGATGAAAGTTATGTCCACGTCTAGTTTGCTATTGGACTAGCTTTGATACCAGCATTTATGTATGAACTAACACTGGGAATCAGAATTGGATTAAATAGTGTTAACAACTAAGATATAATTTCTTACTTTTTTTTTTTAAAAACAAATAAGGGTAACATCACTTTAACAGTTGCAGTTCTGTATTATGATAATATACTTAATCACCATTCATACTTCAGGGATTCATTTAATAATCTATAGAGGTCGGGAAGGATTAGTCTTTGATGAACAGTTTGATCTCTGGGATTGGATTTTTTCCCCAGTTCCTCTGAGGCACATATCAGCCTTGGCCATGTCTGTGCTCTGAGATGATAGATAGACTCTGCCAAGTACAGGTACGTGTTAGACATAACTTTCTCCCAGCTTAAGAAAGGAATTTTCCACTCTTTAGATTGGCAGGACCCTTTAAGGGACTTATACCTTCTGATGTCTGAGGCGTGATTGACTTTCTGAGATAGCTGCAATGTATTACTTCTTTTCCAGACCTTGAATGCTGTCTTCATCTGTCCTGCAATTACTTTTACAGAAATATTTAACCTGACTAACATCTGGTTTTCTTATTACATATCTGGATAATAACTCTATAATCTATTAACTTCTTTTCCAAAATCTAGAAAATAGGTTTATCATAGCATGAGGTCTTACAGAGTCTCACTTGAAACTAAACTAAAATACCTTAGTATCAGTGAAATTCAGGGTAGGAAGTGGCCTCAGGAGGTCAGTAAGTCCCATCTACGACAATCAGCTAATTTATTCAGTAATCAGTCATAGTGTTTTGGGGTTTTCTAGTGGGAAAGATGAAATTTTATAGCAAAGAAAAATTATAGTGTATCTCATGTTATACTAATATATACCAACAATCTCCTAATTATTTTAAATAACTGATGCTACAGGTTTGACTGTTCAAAGTAGAATTAGATCAAAGCCAATCCATTTTTCTGAATATTCTTCACAGGTTATTTCTGATAGGATCAATTAAGGCATGACTTTTTCACAAAATTATCATTATGTGACTTGTATGTAGTGTGTGAACCACATGATATTTGTTTATAGACAGCTGACTATCCAGATATTCCAGATATTCTCTATTTTGTCTATTTAATTTATTCTGTTGTTTAGGTATTTTATTCTTGTCCATACTCAGTTTCATCCTGTTATATTCAGGCCTATTTTTCATGACCATTTTCATTTCTGAATGCATTTGCTGGAGTATTTTGTGATGTTTGACTGAACTCATCAAGCATTGAGCTTAATATAGACAAAAGGCATGTTCTCAGGGGCTATCATTCGTAACTGTATTTGGCAAGTATATTTACCAGACAATGAAAAAGCAAATCTCCTCCTGCTATCTTAAGAACTGTCAGCTAAAAAAAAACAGATCGTGACAGGTGTGAAATTTCTCTTGCAATTAAATTTATTGGAAGCTTTTGTTGAAGTACTTCTCTTTCAACCTTGACTCTGTTTGTTTGTACAGAGATGTGTCATCACATTACCCTCTTGTTGCAGAAGGAAGTATTATGAGAAAGTTTCATGAGCTACAGCGTTTTTCTATTCTTTGCATAAAGTAATTCTTACAAACAATAGTGTCCAGAAGCAATTCAGACAAAGATATCTCAAGCCAAGCTTTTAACATGGAAATAACAGGAAGTTGGTATAAAACCTAATTAAACTAAGTGGCACAGCCCTAAAATTATAGGATTTAGTACATGGTGAAATCATTTATTTTGTGCTAATGAATGATTTGGCATAAACCATGTGAAAATACTTTCATTTATAAATAAACTAGGGGGAAAAAGAACTCAGACCGGAAGGCTGGCACTATGGGCATTAGCGTAGCTTGATGTTCCCACGCCTAATGAGTTACTAACTAGTAACAGGTCTGTAAGTCCTGAGCTGCTTTCTCTTGTTACATCTCAAGCCTATTAGGGTGGGAAAATTAGCAACATACAGTATTTCTCATTGGCTAAATAGCAATAAGTCTCCTACAACAGGAAAAGAAAAATTGCCAGACAACAATGCTGAGAAAGGATATTTAATTTAGAATACGTTATTTCAGTAGATAAAAGTAGTGCTATTTAATATTGTAAGTAGTTGCTTATCTGGTCCAGGCACAGACACTTCTCATTTAAAAAAAATTACTTAAAAGACAGAAAGGAACATCAAGGCCTGGATTTCTTTTAAGGAGGAATTTCTTTTTCTGTATTGTGTCATACAATACTACGTAAGAGACTGAGATCCTTTCGTTGTTCTTTTTCTGTCCACGAAGTCTCTTTATAATCCAGTTGTTACTTATATATCAAAAGATTTCATTATTATGTACTTAAATTTGCCAGAATTAAGTTCCCAGTCCTCCACTGGAACATACTTCATAATCCAAAGATGTGTTACTATAGAAACTTCCAGAATGTGACATCATCAGTATTAATGTAATAATACCATTAAAATCAATCGTATTGAGCTTGAAAGGTCATTTTCAAAGTTAACAAGCTAAAGCAGACCTGCAAACTCTTCTTGCTCTTAATTAAGTTGTTAATTGTTGAGAAATCTAAGCATTTAAATGCTATTGCCTAAAAAGATGCAGTCAGCTGCCTAAGTTTGATTGTGTAGTAGTATTTTCAAAATACTACTGACACAAGTTAAACACACTTAATTAGGCCTTAAGTTCTATGTGTGGTTTCACCTAGATCATATTAATTTGCTTTTTTGAGTCCAGGCTGTTTCCAGCAATATTGCATAGAAAAATTTATTTGTGACTTTTTATCATGATAAAGAGAATACAAAGAGTCAGAGCAGATGCAGGCTTAGATTCCTTTGCCCCACAAAATTATTAAAAATTCTAAGCACATGCTCCTATTAAATATTCACAGAGTGGTTTTAGACTGTGCCACTGCCACAGCTCAACATTTTTCTGAACTCTACAGACAAATTGTCATGTTGGTTTTATTTATATTATCACTGTGACTCTAGTAGCTGCAGACTTCTACCAATGCAAGCAGCACTTACAGATTAAAAAGTCACAGAAGGAGGGTGTATAGGCTGCAAGGATTCTTTACTTCAGAAAACAAAATTATCACAGTTAAAGTTTCAGGATTCATAAAACTCTTCTGAGTTCACACTCCCTCACCACATGAAACACTGGACAAAGTCATCGTAACTAATCACTAGTACTAAATGAGGCAAATCCTGGCAAAGCTCATATGGCTATGGATATCATCTGGACCCCAAACAGCTGGTGAATCAAGCAATTGTGCCCAGGATAACCCAGCCTAGCAATGAATATCTGCATGGGGCAGGCCTGTCTTCTGCAGCCAGAAGCGCTGGCATCAGCTCCCAAGGTCAGCATGGATCTTACATGAATGATTTTTCTCTTATCACATGAATTTCATCTCAACTCTCCTCCTCCAAAAAAATGTTTTCTGAGATATTCATGAAAAGAAAGGAATCAATCTGAAAATGGACAATAAGTACTTTGTGGGAAAACATATTCTGTATTTCCACCACTATTAAAGTTCTCCAAGTACTCTCTTCTCATAATTTCAGCTTCTAGGAAAATGCCTTATTTCCTGGATATGTGAAAGACAGTAGTGTTTATAATGGAAGTAGTGTCAGAGGGAAAGTAAACTGTTAAAGAAGAATTTATCACTAAATGAACTGTCATCTTACTTTGCAGATTTCCACTGAGCCACTGAATAGTGCAAGACATCACCTGAAAAGAGGGGTACACTTACATATAGAAAACTTAATTAAGAGAACTCAGCATAACATTTTGATTTTCAAAAGTCATTTTGGTCTGTACCATAAGCTGATAACTATCAGACAAGAGCTACTGTTCATGGTAGCTGGGAGAAATATGGAAAGAAGCTTGAGAGAGAAGACCACTTTGGGAAACATCAGCAGAAGCAAAATCTGTGTCTACCACACGTTTGGCTGATTACATACCTTGGAAACTACTGAGATCAGAGCTTACACAGAAAGTAAAAAGCCACAAAGCTATTCTTGTTTGTATTGATCCTTCTAAAAGGTCTAGAACCTATTCAAGAAAAGACAAAAACTGAGAGAAATAGATGAAACTGATAATACAAGACAGAGGGTGGGGACAAGATACAGATTAGCTATAAAATAAATTTGGCTGCACTACCGAGGGCTTTGCAAGCAATTAACCACATAAATAAGGCTGGCATAGACTCTTACTTGCTTTTATTCTTTCAGATTGGTTCCTGTTATCTCAGAATCACATTAATGAGTTGGACATTCATATACTGTCCTGAGTGAGTAAAAGATTGTTTTCTTCTACATGACTTTTCAATGTCCCATGAATTAGAGGTAAGTAAGTGAAATGACTGAAACATAGCGGCTGTTTCATACATAGGTGAATTTTCAGGTTACTACAGTAACTTGGTTTAGCTGCGATACATGAATTAAAGCAGAAGAAGGTCATTACAGTGGATCTGAGGGGGTTAGGGTACAGACCTGTTAGGGTACAGACACTGTAAATGATTAAGTCTTCTCATAGAGAGATCACACTCCCCTAGAAAGTTGACATTGTGTACTTTTTTTGAGGAGAAGTATAATTTGTGACCCATGAATTAGTTTTACGATACTCCCATTGAGAAAGATACTTGTGAAAGCATTTAAACAGCAAGATACTGAAGCCTCTTTCAAATTTTAAACTGCATATTTCACAGTATACTCATTCTCCTAATGCTCTGTAACAGCTAAGACACATTTTTTGTTTTTGTTGCTGTGTTTTCTGAGTACATGTGAACCAGGTCTTCATATATCCAAAACAATCTGGGGAAATGGGATTGTGAGATAATCTGGAAGAACTGTTGGAAGAAAACCACTCATAGATAATAATAGTTGTTCATTTAATGTGACGGTTCACCAAACTTCATGCAATAGCATTGTTAGAATTAAGAAGTGTGGGGCAGAGAAGATATCAGGGCTTTTGCTATTTCTTTTACGATTTGCCTTTAAGATTTTTAAATAAAAATGTCTAAATTTGTGATTTGTAAACTTTAGCATCTCAGCCTGAATTTCAGCTTCCCCCCATTTCACATTCCACTACCCTTTTTTCCCATTTATCCACTCAGGGGTGACCAGAATTTATTAACTCTTTCAGTCCCTGTTACTTGATGTTCAGCAGTAACTGTGCTGATGTCCCTAGCTTTTCTCACACACTGGACAAGAGTTTCCAAAAACAGGTAATATCAGGTGTAAGAAAACCTAAGCTAGCTAAGGCTGTGGTCTATTTTGTGAATAAGGACAACTCTAATAACACAGTTGCAGCTTTGGGGTCTATTTATACAAACATGAATCTTGGTTTAGTACTTGTTTCCTTCTAGATCACGGAGAAACACATGAAAAATGGTGATTATAATGAGATATGGTGTAGTTAGAGGCAGATACCTTTATTTTCTGTCATTGGAATCCATTACTTGGAAAAAAAGAAAAAATACTCTTACATAAAGGAGTGTGCTTACCCTTGACATGAGTGTAACTGCTCCCAAGCATCTCCACCGCTGTTAAGAGAGTGACCTCAACTTCAGAGTGTCTGCTGATGCTTTGATATGACTAGTATTCACTTTGCAAATAAAGATTGCTTCCGGAAATCTTTCTCCTTACCTCCTTCCTTCAGTGTTTCCAGTACTGTTTTTTCTTTTTACAAAGCATTTGCTCAAAAATAAAGTGAAAGTGGCTGTGATTATTGAATGAAGTAAAATCACAGATGACTTATTAGTAGTGAAAATCAAGAAACTTGGCAATTAATCCTTTTTCTAATGCATCAGCACCACAAATTAATTCTTACTGCTAGAACCACATCTGTGTTATTGTTTTTCCTTGGAAATGAAAGCTTCCACAGAATTATTGCTTATTTCATCTTTCAAAATGTAATATAACCTCAGCCATGATTTCTTTCTCCTCTACTTAATGTAACTGTTCCAGACATTATTTTACTAAATGTTGCAAATTAAACATTCTCTGTCAATTACAGATGATAGAGATCTGCTAAGATAATGAGTGCTACTACAATGCCTGCTTTAATTGCTACATTATAATCTCCAGACCTGAAAAACTTCAGAGACCTCTAATACATAAAATGCCTTTTAGCTATGCAGGTGTGGAATTCATTACAAGTTGTTTCTCCCCCTCTCTCTCCCTTACACACCTCTTTCCTCTTTCTGTTTAAAGGGGGAGAAGTTCTAAATGTGTTGGAAGTGTGCCAAAACCTTGGGGTTTTGCAATAAGTTGAAATATCATTTAAAGTTTAAGTACAATGCTGCTTTGAAAGCTCTACAGAACCCGGGAAAAAGCAGGTAAGCATGACCAGTAAGGCTCTTCAAAGAACAACAACAAAATGGTGACATTTCTGCAAATATGCCACTGCCATATTTTTCTTTAAGGGTGAACAATGAACTTCAGAATGATTTTTTGGCATCTCTCTGTATGGACAATTGACCAAAGGACAAGAAGCAGTTGAATGTGTGAGGAGTTTTTTCCCAATCTTTCCTTAGCAAAGCAGAAACATTCTTTACAAGAAAACACTTCTTTGAATGCACTTCTTTCCTGATAGGCATTCTTTTTTTAACAGTTTAGAGTTGATTACTGATTCAATTATTCCAGTAGTTAATTTGTTTTTTCTTATGTCAAAGGCTTTATTGCTATAAGACATTCAGGATATCTGTAGAAAACCTGAAACAACATAGACTTATCATGTGCAAAATCTCAGTTTATACTAAGGTCATGTTTAGCACAAAATGAGAGGGGGACCATGTAAGGGAAGTGATTCAAATCTATATTTTTTTTTAGTTTTGCTGAAGAAACCATTATAACCAATCTACATTACACTGACTGCAGCAATCAGGTAGGACTTCTCAAATCTGTTCTTAAACAACCCTTTCTCTGGCTCTGCCACCATGGGAACTCATTTAGAGTGAGAGAATCTTCAGTCATTCCTTAAATATAATTTTCTGGCTACTTTCTGGCTATGATTATGTGGGCAAATGTACAGAGGAACAAGAAAATAAAGCTGAGATTTCAACCCAGAATCAATAGTGTAATAACTATTCTATGGAGACATGCTGTAGAACAAAAGAGAAGAATGAAAGCCATCACTTAATGAAACACACAACATTACACATCCTTGATGATGGCAATATTCTTTACTCTTCTGTGTCTAGAACACCTGTGCATCATATCAGATACAGGCCTAACTTTCAGCTGCTTCTACGGCTTCTTCTAAAAAACCTAGTCTTGCATTGGAGTGGGACAAATCTATACCAAGCTGGGTCTGGAGTTATGCCACTCTTGGGATTAATTGAGCTTCACTGTTTGGTTTAGTTGTTTGGTGGTTTTTTTACTGGTTTGTTTAACTAAAATACAGTTTACTGAGAAAAATCTCTTGAGATTCCACATAGAATTTACACAAAGACATTGTGAAGCAAGCAATTCAAAGGATCAAGTGAAGTAACATTTAACTGTAGATAACCCAATAAGCTTTGTAATTGGACTTAATAACACAAACAGGAAAAATATAGACAAAGTATGAAAACACTTTTTAGTCATGTTCACAGTATACCCCCCTCTAGTGAGAGGAAAGGTTGCTGGGAGTCTGTTATGTTTTTCCTTAGCCTCATGCTTAGTGCCACAAAGTGGGCTCCCTTAACACAGACTCTTTAAAGTTCCACTTTCTATAGTAGGTAACCAGTGCCAAATACATGAGCCTCTTTCCAGGTAAAACAATGAGATCAGTGGGAATTTTGTTTAAACAAAGACTTCAGGGTTTGGCCAGACTCCAGTGTAGAATCTGATAGAGTGATTCAGTCTACTTATCTGTTGAACTTAATACAATATACTTTTTTTGTGAAAAGTTGACTCTGATGCCTTAAAAACTAAAGAATCAGGCATTACTTTTCACATAGTGCAGAGTAGAAGACCAAAAAAACCACATTTGACCAATTTGGCCACCTGCAAATGAAATATGCATTGATTTGAAAGCTAAGAAGGGCCTTATTTGTCAGATCTTGATCCAATACCTAATATATCAATGACTTCAGGATATGTATTTTGTTTCTCAAATTTCTGATGTTGCCAGGGGTCACTTGACTTTCAGGAAACACACTTTCCAAAGACTTGCCAAAGATAAGATAGCTGAAGTTCTGGGACTAACAGCATTTAACATATTCCCACATGTGGCAATTTAAAGCTTTCCTGGATTGAGGAGAACTAACAGCACAAGAGCGACCCAAAATCTGTATCTGGCTGGTAACTATATGTAGACCTGCAGTATGTTCTGTCATACACACTAGATTTAGGTGGCCTGCAGACAACAGCTGTCTCTGTAACATGCAACACCAAGATCCTACTGTGAAGGCTCTGTCAACTCCATGGCGGGAACACAAGAACACTTCAAATGTATGCTAGTTGGTGCAGACCAGGTGTAGGTGTGCAGCAAAACCAGACAGAGGGGTACCTCTGAGTTTCCATCACTAACTTTCTCCCGTATTCACTCATGACCACACAGGAGTTTCAAGATGAACCCATGTTACACAGAAGATAGGTGCCTTTTGGCTCACATTCATGCCTCAAGCTTCTGTTTGAAATAAAAGCTACTAGGCCATGTTATGTAGCTCTCAAACTTCCACTTCTTTTTCCGCATATGCCACATGCACGCACCAGAGTTTTTCACGGCTTTTACACCTGTACGTGTGGCAGGTGCTATTCTTAGCCAGAGCTTTACAGACAGCTAAAGTGTGCAACTGATGAAATTGTAGCCAATGAATGATCATCAACTTACCTGACACAGGAATCTCTACAGCATAATCTGCTAGTTTCCTGACCTCTCAAGTATTGATTCTAAGGACTTCTTTACTACATTTATTCTTCATTTCATGCATTAAACTTTGTTAAATGCCCAGTATTTGCCTGTTGCATAACATACAGCTACTTGCAGGTCTGTTTACTTCGACTAAGTACCACCATAAATATTTGAAGACATGAATCCTGTGTTCCTTGACCACCCAAAGATGATTTAAATTAAGAATCAAGAACCACAAACAAGTTTTACTCACTGAGTTTTCCTGTCCTCTATGGAAAGAAAAAAGGGAAACTATCTTTCGCAGTCTTAAATCCAGAGCTGTAAGTTGGATAACTATAGCAGATCAGCAGATACCTGAATAGCCTGGGGATTTTAGAGGATTTAGTTTCAGTTTTGCAAGGAAAATTGTAAGCAATCTAGATTTTCACATGTGAATGAAAATTAAGTTCACTGAGTTCAGATAATCAAGTGAAAATTTATGTTAAACTAAAGCAACTGACCTAGACTTTGGTTCAAACACTATTTTTTACCTAAGTTATATTCCCTGCAATACCATCTAGCAGACAGTTCAGAGAGCCCATACTCAGGGCAGTTAAAGTCACTGAGTACAACATACTACCAACATACGGATAAGATTCTTGTGCAGAGTATTCAGCAGGGTGGTTCAGATGCTGGCTGCATTCATTGCAACCTCCCTTTTCGGTGCCCTTCAACTGTAAGCACTTTAGAGTTTGAAAGAAGAAACTTGAAAACATATGTATTTTCTCTCATTTGAATTGTTGAATGTAATATCACAGTCCAAAGTTTAGGTGACTTTCTCTGTTTTATAAATAACAAATTTTCAACAACACACCAGTGATTTTAGAAGTGAGACCTTATTAGTACTAAAAAGCATATATGAAAGGTAAAAAAGAAGAAAATAACATTGCCAAACAACAAGTGGCTAATATTAATTTCATCCTCTGCTTCTTTTGTATTTTGAAAAACAATACAGTTAAATGGATATGTTTGGAGGGTGTGTGGAATTTGAAAGTAGATCCTTTTTCAGACTAAGAAGTAATTAGAAGCTTCATTTCAACAAAAAAAGCAGTGTAGGTCACTGATCTAAAGCAAGGACTGGTTAATAGCAAGTGGATAGGCGGAGGTTATTTGCTTTATTCAAAGGACAAATAAGTTTCTGCTTCACAAATTTCCTTGTACACTTGACACTAACAGGACACTTTGGTCTGCTTTCTGCAGATGACGCTTCCCCTCGGGAAATAATACCATATTCGTTAGAGATATATAGATGATTTCATTTTCCAACAAAACCCTTAGTCTATACGGAGCAGTAACTATAAATAAGAATCCAGTGCTAATGAGTTTAGAAAGTAGAATGCATCGAGAGGCTCACGTACTTCTCTGTTTGTGAATCCAGTCATGACAACTGTTGTTGAATTTCATCACTTGCTGCTTTCCATAAAGGTGTTAGATTAACAGCCTTGAAGAATTACTCCTTCTGTTTTCCTCAAGCATATTCATCTTACAGGTGTTTGTTACCTGTAAAATTTACTTTAATATAGTGCTTGCTTACCGTCACATACCATTCAACTCCAGGTCAGCAATTCTGTCAGTGAAAAAGAACCAATAGAGCCCAAAAAATTCAGTTCGATGTGGTTTATTTTTGTCACTCTGTCAGGAGGTTTTCCTGAAGTGGAAAGGAGAAATACAAGGACAAAGGTGGCAAAACAGGAGAAAGGACAAGAACAAAAGCATAGACTTCTGGGTAGAAATCTAAGGAAATACAGAAAAAGTGTAAGATACCACTCCCTGAACAAAACATAAGGAGTTAATTTGCTGTATGTTGATTTTTATCTCCCAGTTCAGAAAATCAGTTGTGGTTTTAACAGTGCTGCCTTCTGATTAACTGATGAATCTACATATAGCATGAGAGAAAGAAAGGAACACCTAGAATAATTTCTTTGGTTGGGGTTTTTTTTTTCATTCTAGACAGAGCATTTAGTCTTTTTGTGCCCACTCTTGGCCTTCATTTTTCTCTGTTTCTAAACTTAAGCAAATCCAGTTAATGGACCTTCATTGTAACTGCTATCAGAAAAATATGAAGTGACTAGTGGTCTTTCAATGCTGACTTTTTCGGATGCATGGAGGTGATACCATTCCCTGTTCAGTCCAAACGTGTTGGGAGTGTTTGTGGGAGTAGAAACATGCAGAAAACCTAATTTTTGGTAGTAGATATCTGTTCAGGGACCCAGTAAATGAACTTATAACCAAGCCTACTGAATCAAATGCCTGAGCTCAGTGCGTGACAGAGATCATCTCATTTTAAACTTTTGCTTTTATTTGTGCAGCAGCAATAAAATCTTTCATCTATAATAATGTCTTGTCATTACAAGACATCGCTCTTTCTGCATTGGTATCTTCGGCTCTGGGAATAGTGTTATTAGTTAATTCAGATAATAAAGTTGGAAGAAAGAGAAAGCACAAAATTATACGGTATGTCTTTGAATGATATCGTTCATTTCTCTTTAAAGAGGAATAGTTATAAAGCAGATGATGCATATACTCAACACTAAAACTGCTAACAAAAAATGCAATGCATAGCATAACAGAATGTTCTCAAGGTTGTGTAATGCATAGGATACTAGGCTGTTTAACTGTTAAACTGGAAATCTCCAGGTATTTTTCTATGTTACAGTGGCATTGACCATGCACATCATCGTATCACTTGAGACTAGCATCCTCAACATTGCTTAGCTGCACATTTTCTTTAAGAATATTCCATAGACATACTCTGGCTCCTGAGACACTCTCAGAGAGTTCCTCAGAGAAATAACCCTGCCATATTTAAACACAGTAGGACTCTTTATAGCCAACTCAACTACCTTAGTTGTGGCTGAAAGAGAAGTTCACACCTTTTCCCCACTTCATTCCTGTCAAGCCATGACTTGTGCTCTGCTGCCCATCTGACTTCCTTAAATTTCCTAAATACTACCTTAAATTTGTCCCCCAACACTCTTTTTATGTTAGCTATTAGGTCACTTTAACAATAATTTGGTGAGCTTAAGATACTTAAATCTTTTAGTATGCAAGTTCACCATGTAAGTCCCAATTCAGTAAACCGCTCAGAATTCACGAGAAGACTTAAATTTCCACTGATCGGTAAATGTGATGCTACATTCACATCTAGCATGCTAGAATTGTGATCTGTCTAATGAGGTGTCCAGAGATCATTTCTGAAAATCCTGTCAAGATTGACTGGTTAGACATTTTGTTGCCTAAGATTAAGTCTCTCCAGCAAGACCAAACAATCAGGCATTATCACCTAAAAAGCCTAAATCAAACACAACCTACAGAAAAAAACCAGCTGTTTCTGTATTAAGGGCATTCTGCTCTCAGATAAATGGTGTGAACAACAGGCTGAGTCTTTCTTAATCTCTCCTGTTGGAGCACTTCCATTTTACACAAATATTTATTGGAACAGGTAGTTAAACTGACAGCTCCCATCTGTCAGGTAAACTCACTAATAACAAGAGTATGGAATCAATCATTCTTCCTTCCTCTATCTCTCCTTAGCTTAATGGATATTTATTTGTGTGACTAGAAAAAGCTATGATGAGATCAAGAAAATGGCACTGCTGGCTCATTGTCAACTTCGTGTCTACCAGGATGACTCCTGGGTCCTTTTTTGCCAAACTGCTTTCTATCTGGATGGTCCCCAGCATGTCCTGGGGCCTGGGGTTGTTACTCCGCAGGTATAGGTCTTTGCGCTTGCTTCCCCTTGTTGCCCTGAACGAGTTCCTCTCAGCCCATTTCTGCAGCTTGTACAGGTCTCTCTGGTTGGCAGTGTGACCTTCTCTTGGATAAGCCACTCCCCTCAGATTTCTGTTTTCAGAAAACCTGATGACATTTGGCCCATCATCTGCCTCTCCTGTTACAAATATACCAAAGGTTGTTAAGACTTATTGTTTTGAATCAAGTGCCTGACTCTATCAGAAATGGTGGTATCTACAGGCCATTCTCTAGATACTGATCTAATTTACCAGAATTAATATAGCCTCTGAGAAGACTTAACTGAACTCTAGAAACTAATTTTTTCATCCTGGAGCCATACGTGGTCTCTTAGATATAATGGTGTCTCCATGACCAAACATATAACCACAAGGTTTGCTCCAATTCAGATGTCTATTCACTTCCACAATCTTTTTCTTGTTAAAAATTCCCAGTAGTTCTTTCAACTTAAATTCTCCATTGCTTAATGTTTCATACTTGCCTGAGCACAACACACTAGGGAAGCAATATCTATAGGTGCTATGTAGGTCAAGAAGACTTTATAGGTTTCTGGGGAACATTAAGAGCTGGACATAATTAGAATAGTTTGAGTTCTAATTTTAGAACAGGCATTGGACACATTTGTACCTACAGTAATACAGAGATTTTTTAAAAGCATTATATGAAGCATAGTAGAGATGAGCTCAAGGGAATGGACCCTTCCTGTTAGTTTGTGATCTTGAGAACAATCTTGAGTAAGCTATTATAAGTTTGAGATGGGGCAAATGTATGATAGTACAAAACAGGATGATACCGTATAATGTTGAATTTTAACTTTATCACTTCAAATGAAAGTCTAATCTGCCCAAAATATTTAGACGTAAGTCCTATTTTACAATGTTGGGCAAAATTGTTAATTTTGAGCATATGACTGCAGAATAGGAAAAGGTAACTCTTATTCTGAATTAAATATGGTTTTAACTCATTGTTTCTTTTATAGAAATATCCTGTTTCATATTTCATGTTCCAAAATTATATAACTCATGCCTTGCAGTAAAAATGGTACCAATGGGACGTAATTTATGTTCTGTGTTTATATGGGAATAACAAATCAAAACCAAGCAAGAGTTTCAATTTCAAAAGCCCAGTTTTGTTGTTGTATATCTGCTCAACTTTGGAAATACTAAAGCATTATTATCCTGGGGTTTGTAATTATATTCAGAAAAGTTATCAGATTCAGATTCTCAGCCAAAATACTGATTTGCATTCCAGTCATGCAATTGCTCTTCCTACCTTTATCACATTCTTTTTTTTTCTTTCAATCCTCTCCTCTAACCCCATACTGAAAACCACAACACAGACAGTATAAAACATTACCTTATTGTAAACATGCTGAGGAAATGTATAACTGTCAAAAAATAACAAAATTTAAACTGGACATGTCTTAGTAATAGTAATACAATAAAAGGAGTTATTGGGATTTTCTTATCTTTTTTGTTCTATTAAAATTTACATGTATTCATTTTTTATATTTTCCTTTAAAAAAGCTAGTGATAGCTCTGTGTGGAAAATGCTGACGAGATTTACATAAAATTCTAAAGTGAAATTCAAAGCTTTTGTTAGAAGAAATGTTAAGATTCCATACATATAATACTTTAAAATTACAAATACATTTTTTTTTAAAACAAATATTTGAAAATAATTAGTTTCTTCATTTCTTGCCAAGTATAGGACTCAGTTTTCTTTGCCAAGCTGAAGGTCTCACAGTGTCTGAAACTGAACCTAAGTGTTCTGATTCCCAAAATCAAGCCTCTGACAACAAATAAGAGAAGTACAAAAGTAAAAATCAGATGGACGGGTGGATGGATGGATGGGTGGATGGATGGATGGATGGATGGATGGATGGATGGATGGATGGATATAGGGATGGGTGGGAGAGAAATTGTTCAGTACAATAAGATCAGAAGAGTCTAGGAAGAAATGCTCTTCCCAGAACATAAAATGAAACCAACAATGATCAACATTTCATATTTTTCTTCTGGCACAAATATCCATGAAACTCATTGAGTTTATTTTTTGTCATTCTACTATAATACCTGCTTCATATAGAAAGCATTGATGGGATCAACAATATCCAAACTAGAATTTCTGACTGTGTTTAAAGAAAACTACACTCAGAAGCAATATTAATGTTGAAGAATAAGTTCCTGAAACTCATGAAACTTCTGTATTATTGATACCAAGCAACCCTCAGTTCTTTCCCCATCTCACCTTTCTTCAGCTGCAGTAGGATAAATTCTTAGTTTTTCTAGATCAGAAAAGCAAGAGCCAAACAGCAGGCTCTTTTACTTTTGGCCTCTTTTCACTTATTACACAGTTCCTATTTTCTAGCTATATTGCATAACATTGTTCCAGTAGAGGTAAGTAAAAACTGTCAGTGCTTTGTATTTCACGCTGTGGATTGATACAACAGGCCAAACCACTGTGGAAACTAATTTCCTGATAAGGAGACAGGAAAGTTGTATTTGCAGACACAGGATGATTCCATTACTTTAGGAAACAGGCACCTAAAAGGATCACAAAATCAGAAAATGGTAGGGATTAGAAGGGATCTCTCAAGATCATCTAATCCAAACCCCATGCCAGAGCAGGATTACCTAGGGTTGGTCACACAGGAACATATCCAGGTGAGTTTTTAATGTCTCCAGAGACAGAGACTCCACAGCCTCTCTGGGCAGCCTGTTGAGTGCTCTGTTATTCTCAGAGTAAAGAAATATTTCCCTATGTTTAGGCTGAACTTCCTGTTTTCCAGTTCATAACCATTGCCCTTTGGACATCACTGAAAAGAGTCTGGCCCCATCCTCCTGACATCTGCCATTTAGATATTTATAAGCATTGATGAGATCTCCCCTCATCTTCCTCTCCTCCAGGCTAAACAGATCCAGCTCTCTTAGCCTTTCCCCACATGTTAGATGCTCCAGTTCCCTAATCATCTTGATGGCCCTGTGCTGAACTCTCTCAGACAGTTCCCTGTCCTCCTTGAACCAGGGAGCTCAGATCTGAGATGAGGCCACATCAGTGCAAAGTAGAGGGGCAGAATAACCTACGTTATTCTGCTGGCCACACTCTTTTTAATGCATCCCAGGATGTCATTGGCCTTTTTAGCCATATTGGCACATTGTTGACTCATGATCAATCTGTTATCCATCAAGACTCCCAGGTCCTTCTGTCCAGGGCAGCTCTAAAACAGATCAGCCTGCAACCTGTACTGATACATGCAGTTGTTCTTCCCCAGACACAGTACCCTACACTTGCACTTATTGAGTTTCATTAAGCTTCTCCGCAGCCGGCTCTCTGGACTAACCTGGTCACTGGATGACAGCATAGCCTTCTGGCTTGGCAGCCACTCCTCCCAGTTTTCTAATCTCAGCAAATTTGCTGAGGATACACTCTGTCCTTTCATCCAGGTCATTGATGTATATGCTGAATAGGGCTGGACTTAGTACTGACTCTTGGGGAACACGACTTTTTATGGACCTCCAATTAGACCCTGCTCCATTGACCAGAATATGAACCTCAAGATGGTTTGGGATGGCACCTTTCCAGGGATGAAGGTGAGGCTCACCATCTCATAGTTACCTGGGTCCTCTTTCTTGCCCCTTTTCAAGATTGGAGTGTTGTCTTTCCTCCAGTCCTCAGGCACTTCTGTTCTTCAGGACTTTTCAGAGATTATGAAGAGTGACCTGGCAATGACTTCTGCCAGTTCCCTCAGCACTCATGGAAGCATTCCTTCAGGGCCCACGGAGTTGTGGAAGTCCAGTTTGCTTAACTGGTCTCTAAACCAATCCTCCTCATTTGAGGCAAAGTCTTCCTTCCTCCTGACTCCGTCTGTGGTTTCCTTCTGGGAATTCTGAGGGCTGGCCTTAGCAGTAAAGACCTGTTGCAAACTGGTACGGGACCAGTGCGAAAGGTTCCGCTCGTACACCCGGAAACAGAATTAAGGCTCAAACCAGAGTCAAGTACCCAACAGTTTTATTTGTCTAACAACAAGTGTGTGAGTGCGAAAAGGGGGGCAGGGAGGAGGAGGTGGGGGGAAGAAAGGGAAAAAAATAGGAAAAGTTACCACCACGAAGCTGAGAGGCTCCCACAGTCCAATTCATTCACAGAGTGATGAAGGTGGAAGAGCCGAGGGTGAGGCAAAGGGAAGTCCAGATGGAGGCAACAGAGGCAAAAAGGTTAACCCAAGGGAAGGCCAACAAGCAAGCCTGGTAAATTAGAGGGAAAAAGCACAAAGTAGTCCTTTCTTCCACTTCTATTATGTCATCTTATTATATCTTCTGCATATTCCAAGAGCTAATTTGCTCTACTCCACCTCCCACCAGTGGTGGTACGCTTACCCGATACTGTCACTGTGAGGGTCTCGAGAAGCAGACCCTGAGTATGAGCACATGCATGGAGGTTAGGTTAGGTTTCTCAGAATTTGGTTAGTTTCTTGGAGTTTGCTCTGGGCAAAACAACAGGAAACCTTTAGTCTGGCAGTCACTTCCGTTGTGGTGGCCGTAGTGGGTTCAGTGGTTTCGCTTCAGCAAAGTCGAGGCAAAAGACCAGCAGAGTCTCTTACATTACCAAAGCAAAAAAGCATTCAGTAACTTCACCTTCTCTGTATCCTCAGACACCAGGGCACCCACTTCTTTCAGCAGTGGGCTGACATTTCCTTTAGTCTTCCTCTTGCCTGCAATGTACTTGAGTGAGCCCTTCTTGTTGTCCTTGACCTTGCCAGATTTAGTTCTAAGGAGTCCTTAGCTTAGTTACACCCCTACATCCTCTGACAGCTTTCTTGTATTCCTCCCAAGTGGTCAGCCCCTTCCTCTATGTTCTGTAAGTTCCCTCCTTCCACTTTAAGTTCAGTGGCAGCGTGTTCCCACAGGAACTCTGTCTAGGAAGCTGCATCAGAAATGGTGTGTGCGGAGCTCAGGGATGTCACGGTCAATGGCATGGATGATGAGTCAGGCCTTCCGTAACAGGACTCCAAACTACCCACACTTGTAAGCGTGCAGAAACAACCCACTTCTCACCTATCTTCAGAGACTGTCACATCAAAGAGTTGCTTGGCTAACACCTACATGATGCAATGCAGTATTTCTTTACAGACACGTAAAAGAACTTAGTGATGGAAGAAGGACTTCTACAGAGTACCATGCTTAGTTCTGGCCATGCTTAGTTCTGACTGTGCTTCTGGACACACAACCTGAATATTGGTAATAGGACTCTTTAACTTGGGTGGAGCACTGAGCTCAGGAGTGTGGCTGCACAGCTTTTTGTATATGAAGGAAGAGGCAGTTAATTTTCATAGGCTTTTAAATTAGTTTTCCAAATAAAGTGAATTCAGTAATGTTAACAGAGATTTCAGTGGGCCTTAAATTAATAATAATAAACCTGACATAGGCATATTCACTAAAGAAAGAGATTCATACTTGTTTAAACACAAGGTAAAGGTATCATAGAGCTGCTTAAGTTGATGAGCCTAGTGAATGGCCTCTGAGTTAATATCTACAGTAAATGTTACATCCTCCTTCTATAATAACATATTCAGCTGTCAGGGAAGACAGAATTACTGTTTTCATTCGTACTGCTTCAGCCTGACTACAGTTCTACCTCTTCATAGTGTTTCATTTTTTAATATCACATTAACAAAACATTTTCTGTCACTTGGTTTGAGCAGGAAAGCATCTCTACTTATGTTTAAATATGAATGCATTTATTACACTAAGTCAAGCCTGTTTCATATAATGAGCCTGAAAAACAGTCCCCTCTGGAGACTTAGAGAAGGTTACTTTTACAATATTGCAACCATAAGGCTTTAATCATGGAAACACAGGTGAAAGATCAGGAGTGAAATGCATGTGATAATTTAATACAAGAGAGAAATGTCATCCCTTTCCTTTCCTTTCCTTTCCTTTCCT
>NW_009718640.1:62635-67091 GCF_000703405.1 Apaloderma vittatum | reverse complement strand
CGAAGCAGGGAGAGGGGGCGTGGAGACCCGCTCCGCCGTGCCCGCCGCTCCTCGGTTGTGTCACGGGATCACAGAACGGAAGGGACCTCTTGAGCCCACCTCGTCCGACCTCCCTGCCAGAGCAGGGACACCTGGGGCGGGAGGCACAGGGTGGCGCCCCGGCGGGTTTTAAACGTCTCCGCAGCCGGAGACTCCAGCGCCCCTCAGAGCAAGGCGTCCCAGTGCTCTGCCACCCTCAGAGAAGTTCCTGTTTGGACAGAATTTTCTGTGTTCGAGGCTGTGTCCGTTACGTCCTGTCCTGTCACGGGGCACCACTGAAAACACACTGGTCCCGTCCTCCTGACACCCACCCTTGAAGTATTTACCAGCATTGGTAAGACCTTCCCCCAGTCTTCTTGAGAAGGCCTCTCAGCCTTTCCTCACACGAGAGGTGTTCTAGCGCCCTGACCCATGTCCCCACACCACGGCCTGCCCCGTGCCTGAGGGGGAGATCGATGTCGCTGGGGTGTCCCTTGCCCCTGGGCCGTCATTCCTGGCAGGAGCCCTCTGGGCAAGCGACAGAGCTCTGGGACATCTTCGAACACTACCTCTGGTGTTTGGATCCTTTACTGGGGCCAAAACGGCGTATCGGCTCCCCATGCCATAGGTTCCAACCTCGGATGAGTTCTTGGCACTCCTTCTCCCCTCAGCTCCTCAAAGTTTTTGCTGGCAGTCTGGCAGCCCACCATCACATCAAGATCATAGAGTCATAGAATCACAGACCATGCTAGGCTGGAAGAGCCTTTTAAAGGTCATCTATTTCAGCTGCCCTGCAGGAAGCAGGGACATCTGTAACGACATCAGTTTGGTCAGAGCCCCATCCAGCCTGACCTTGAATGTCTCCAGGGATGGGGCCTCCACCACCTCCCTGGGCAACCTGTGCCAGGGTCTTACCACCCTCATAGTAAAGAACCATCTAACCTAAACCTAACTGCTCTAGTTTAAAACCATTGCCACTCATCCTATTACACATGCCCTTGTAAACAGTCCCTCCCCAGCTTTCTTGCAGCCCCCTTCAGTTACTGGAGGGCTGCTATAAGGTGCTTCTGGAGCCTTCTCTTCTCTGGGCTGAACAACCCAACTCTCTCAGATGCAGAGATGGAACCCACACAGAGTCAGAAATTTGAACGCTTGTGTGCTTGCTCACAGCTACGCATGAGAAGCCTGGAGCTGCCAAATAGCTGTTCCCCATGGAAGAGTTCCGAAGCTGCTGTGCTCATTCCCATGCTTCCCAAACGGGACAGACAGCTGCCCTACCATGCCATGGCAGGTACCGACCACCTGAGAAGACATGGGGAAACAGATTTCACAGACCATCAAGCCTTATCAAAGGGTGTACATTTAGGTTGTAGCACTCTCTCTAAAAGTTCAAAGAGACTGTACATGTCCACACTGGCCTAACATACATCTCCATACCAAAGGCCTAAAGAAGAGAACAGCATTTCTTAGGGTGGAAAAGTGTGGCTAGCAATTCTTTCCTTAACATGCTGTGCCATTTATTGCAGTTTGTGTCCTTGGAGCATCTTTCTGCCTCCTTATTCCCTGTTGTGGGTGCCCTCCCTGCCCTCCCATCTTTGGTGACTGTTCCACCTCCAGTGACTAATTGAAACCTCGAGCGTTCATAGCAATTGGAGATGACAGCTCCAGAAATACAGCCCATGAAAATTTGCTGGAGTTTGGGCACAGACAACACACACGGGCTATGGTCTTTCCCTTAATGGTGCCCATTGTGGCCAGCATGCTGCCACTGTCACGGCTTGCAACTAGATGAACTGGTACCACCTGAATTTCAGGCAAAAGGTTGTTTGCATTCAAAGTGGGATTCTGAGCAGGCACGAGGGCTTGCAAGACTAGGATCTTAAGGCTTGACTGGTCAGAAAACTGCACATAGTGATGAAAATACCCAGAGGCATAACACAGGACAGGGTTCTAATCTCTATCAGCTCCAGTAACCTCCAGGAAGTGAATTTAAAATGTCAGCTTCTGACCTTAGTTAGGCTTTAGTTTTGATACACAGATAGCATAGAGAAATCCATGCTCGGTGTCAAAAAGTCACAAGGTTCCCGGAACCGGGACTTTCCAAAAGCCACCAGATTTCATGAGATTTCCAGTAAAATTGGAAGAGTTGGTAATCTTGCACCAATTTTAAAAATACAAGTAATTGAATTCCATGGGAGCTAGGATATAAGAATCATGACTTTCAGCCCCAGACATGGTCTGCAACCCAGGAGGATTCTTCTAGAAAATGTGAATGTTGTCTCTTCCACTGCTGAGTAAGAGTAGCCTGTTGCTAAGGGTGAGAAGAAATTCATGAAGGAAACCAGACCTGCTGCTGCAAAAATAAATTCCCTCTTCTGTGAAGATTTACACGCGTGCTTAGTTTTATCCAGACAATCAATTCTAATGAGTGAAACTACTCACGCTGGCCATGGAGTTTAAAATGTGCACCAGCCTGTACAGGACTGGAATCTGGCACTGCACAAGGGGAAAAAAAAATAGTTGATCATTCTTAAATTTCTGCTATTCGACAGTAAAAACATCAGAGTAATCACATTTGGGGGAAACATGCACACATTTGAGAAAGAACTGAGGAATGTCTTTGAAAATAAGGGACAGCTGAGATGTTTGCTTGGGAGACGCTGTTTAAATGCGACCAGCATTGTTCCTCTTCTGTTGAAAGCTGAGCGCAGCATAATGTGATTTGTGATTACAATTCTTTGTATCTGTGAAGCGACTGAAGAGACAGGCTAACTCTGAAACATCAGTGGACTTCTAAATTCAGGGAAAAGGAACTGGGACAGGGAACAGATGTTTCTGATTTTCAGACTAAAGCATGATACCTTTCAAGTTAAGTTTTTAAGCAGGGTGAGATGTCACAGATTTTCTTCTGCTTGTCCTGAAGAGAAGGATCTTGCCAGGGATTTTTAAAGAAACTTTTTCTACAGATTTATTAATACGAACACTTGCCCTTTTTTTCTTTGATCCTATTAGTACAACAGGAGAGCAAGCAGGAATCACCTGCTTCCTCTAGGTATTGCAGTGCAAGTCATACCACACACCTATTTCGACACCAGAAGGGCCTGATTTTCCAATCGTAATGCCAAACTGACGAAAGGTTACTGCAAAACCCTTGCATGGACTCTACAGCTAGAGGTCATGAGTTCTCCCCTGCCTGGAAGAGCAATGTACCATGAACAAATTATATAATTTTTCTTTGGCATTTGGTCTTGAATGATGCATTGTTTAAGTGGTCTTCTGAGGGATGCCATAAATAATGAGAGAGAAGAGATGCCTCAATAAATTAAATGCTGTATTTTTAGGCATTAGGTAATGAAGTATCTGAAAATGTTTATCTCTGTTGCAGAAATCTGCTGTGCTTTTCTAAGAAACAGCATCCTGCAAAATAATCCCATAAACCTCCTGTAGAGCTTCAAGCAAAAGGAGCATTTTAGAAGTGATTTTAAACAAGATTATTTTCCAATATCATGAGAAAAAGAGAGGGTGTAAAAAGAAGACACAAAGCAAGGGAGCAGAAGTGCTACACAAGCCCTCTCAGCTTGATATTAAAACCTTTCCTTGAACTTATTCTCCTTACACACAAAGTTCTTCGCTCCACCTGCGGCTGGGCAGGGAGCGTGAGGTCTCTCTCCAGCCGGCCGTGCTGACACCAGATCCGCTGAGCACTGCCCCGGCATGGCAGGACAAGGGTAGCAAGATGCTCCCAAACCCTGGTGCGTCGATACCACTTTGCAGCCATGACCCAGGATGGTCAGTTAGTCAGCTTGGTTTTGTAATTTTTTAATGGATTTTTTAGTCAGAGAAACAGACCTGAGAAAAGATTTCATTTGTTGAGACACCGACATGCTGGAGCAGAGCTGCTCTCCTGGTACTAGGAGTTCCGAACTGGAAGTGGCGGGTGCTGGAACGAGCAATTATGCCAGTTTGGAGACCAAGTGAGTTAGTCGGGGATCAGCATCACACTTGTGCACATTCACAGTTTCCAGACAGCTTAGAACGTGGGCTGAACTTGCTCACATGTATCTGCAAAAATAACGGGGACAAACATTTTGCTCCACACCCTCATTGCCACTTTCTTGACCAGCTCTCAGAGAACACATTTCTCCCATAAAATCTTGAAACCTTGTGGAAGAAGAGCGTTCAGTTTTCTCCGTAAGAGCTGTCTACTCCTCTACTTTCAAAGGACCATGGTGCTGCTTTCCAGTTAGGCTCAGGGCTATCATTTTAGCCTCGAAGGGTGTGGATCCAGCAGGGTCATAATGCCTTTTTCTACCTGTTGACTTGTTGTTAGGGCAGCGAACAGCAGGCACTCAGATGGGGAGAGAGGGTGGAGGAGGAAAGATAAACAGCTTTGATGTAGTCCAGAATAAAAATAACAGTATGAGAAACTAGACAGGGA
>NW_009718640.1:57016-62612 GCF_000703405.1 Apaloderma vittatum | reverse complement strand
AGAAAAAGCAGCTACTACGCAGTATAGAGAAGGAATTCTACACTCAATTTTTACTCCAACTATGAAAATTACTGAAAGCTTAATAATAATTTGATTATTGACCTCTTAATTAGATACAAGTTTACCCTGGCAAAACACACCAAGGATTCTTTGCAGGACATACAAAGGTCCCCAGAGCTCAGTGTCAGGCACGTCGGGTAGAAGCCCAAGTAGAGTTAGTTGGTTTTGTCAACCTGTTTTCCCTCAGTGAGGTTTTGTCGACCTGTTTTCCCCCGGTGAGCTTTTTCCCTTCCTTTCTCCTTTCTTGCCACAGCTACAAGGGAGAAGCAGAATGAGTTTCTGGAAGTTATTTCCAACTATAGCCTGGGTCTTTTTATCAGGCTCTTGGTACCTGACTTGAAACATTTAGATTCCAGCCAGCAGTTACTCAGGATCTTTTCTTCAGGTGTTCCCACAGAAAAGTCATGTGGACATCTACGGCTCATAACGCATCCAGGGGAAATATGTTTTATATCAGAGATCCCCGCTGAGCTTTAAAAAAAAAGAGAAATATACATGTACGAATGCCGTTCAGCTGGCTGCCAGGAAATTGTGCTGATAAAGAGAAAACACGAGGAGTACGGACATAATGTGTAGTGTAGAAAGCCCAACTGAAGATAGGAAGATGCTGCTTAGAAAAGATTTGTATTCACCAAGGATGGATAATTTCTGTAATAAGACAAAAGGTGCACAGATGTACGTGGAAATCCCGAGCACAGCTGCACTCATTATTCATTTTGTTCTGAATTGGAAGAATGTGCCCTAAACTGAAGGAAAAAATTACAAAACCATTTAAATTTTGGCTCTGCTATTACAACAGGTGAACTACTTATGTCTCACTCTGGCATTTCAAGGGATCAACAAAATCCATGCCCTCATTTAAAACTATTTATAAGTTAATTACTGAAGTGCGTACGCGTTCAGCAGTCAAACCGAGGCTGTGTTCTGACTCACCCGGTGCCCGAGGCACGTGCGCATCCGGTGTGCAACAAGGGATGTTCCCCAGCTTGCTGTGAGGTGTGAGATGTGATTGATTAAAAAAAAAAAAATCCATCTGATTTAATCCTGGAGGAATGGCTGCAGGACTTCCCACAGTCGCCTCAGGCAGCACGTGCTGCAGTCGGGCCTCACCAGAGCCTCTTCAGCGCTCCCCAAGGGCGACGCCGCAGCCCCGGCTCCTTCTGGTCCAGCTTCTTGGCTAGCGCGGCTGCATATGAGCAGTTATCCCCCCGGCTGGGACCTGGGCCACACGTGTCTGCATCAGCCAGCTTGTGAAGAGAGGTAAATTATGTTCCAACCCTGTTAAATTTTTGCCAGAAGCAAGACCTGTCCGTGTTGTTTGTTTTTCAGTGGCAGGGGATGAGAACAACCGTGCAGCAGCTGCTGAATGCAAACGTGCTGTGCTTCCTGCTGTCTACGTGGAGGTTACAAGAGAGGACACACAGCGAGTACTCAGTTCAGTCCCTCTCTGCGTGCTGTGAACTCCCCACCCTCACAGCTTAGGCTGGTCAGGTAAGCCATAGAACCACAGAATCACAGAATCATTCAGGTTGGAAAAGACCGCTAAGATCATCTAGTCCAACTGTCTACCCAACACTACCATGACCCCTAAACCCATGTCCCAAAGTGCCACATCTATACGGTTTTTGAACACCTCCAGGGATGGTGACTCCACCACTGCCCTGGGCAGCCTGTTCCAACACCTCACCACTCTTTCAGTAAAGAAATTTTTCCTAATATCTAATCTAAACCTCCCCTAGCCCAACATTACCGAGGCCAATCCACAGAGGTTTCTTTAAGCTTAGATCAAACTGAGTCTGGTTTGATTTATATGCAGGGCCAAATGATTTGACAGCCTGAAAAGCCCACAGCTGAACTGCAGTCATAGAATCATAGAACGGTCTAAGTTGGAAGGGACTTTTTTAAGAGTAGTTAGCTGGGACCTTAGATTGTGGGTAGAGCCAGGCACAGCGGTGTGCGGAGAGGAGAGGGCTGTCTCTCCCCGAGTCACCGGGCACCAGGGCTGGCAGGCACACGGAGGGCAGATGTTGGATACACAGGTCCCTTACTTGCAGGGGGAGTCCAGAGCTGAAAACCACATGATAGGAAAGCATTTGACTGAGCCTGTCCCTAAATAAGGGATGCCAAATCCTTAGTTCCCTTTTGCAGGAGTTATTTGTGTTCCATTGTTCTCCTTGATTAGAGCTCTCTGGAAATATGAAGCACTGGATGAACTTACCGTTGAACTCAACAAGGAATGATCGAGGTTTCCCTTAGAGCGGTCACTTTATACCTTTCCCGGTTTTGGGCCCATAAACATTCTGGGGTGCATGAAGGTGCCTGTTTCCTGCAGAAGGGTTGGTTTGGGTTATGTTGGGTCAAGTGAGGTTAGAGAGTGCTCCTTACCATGACAGGCACAGGAAGGGATCATAAAATACATTTTCCAGCACGTATCTAAGCAACCGATTGTCCTTCACCTGTCCTCCCTCTGGGCGCAGGAGCGAGAGCGCACAAACGCGCTGCTTTCACCCCAGGGCTGTTCTGCGTGGAAAGCAGCGGGAGGCGGTCATATTTTCCAAGCCTGCCCCAAGGCTCGGGGAAGAGGCTTTGCGGCTTCCTACGGGGCTAAACGATGCATGAAAAGGTTACATGGGAAGGATGCCTCAGCTGATGCCTCCCAGGAGGTTCTTAAGTGTTCAGGCCAGCTCCGCACAAGACCGCGGGGACGGCAGGGCCTGGCCCCAGCCCAGGGACCCGAAAGGAGAGGAGCATGCGAGCCCCTCTCGTGCTGAGCTGCGCGTTCCCCACCGCCGGCTCTCCAACCCCCCTCCCTCCCTACCCCAGAGTATGTAGGTCACTGCTGACATTGTTTTCCTCCGAGCCCCGTCTGCTCCTGTTTTACCACTTTGTTCGCAATTAGCCCGTACTTTTGTAATTGACCTAAATCAGCCCATTTGTTTCATTCTCGTCCATCCCGTGCCTTATGTTTTCAGAGAGCAGTAATTAAGGAGAACAATAGAGCATGAATGTCTTCTGCAAGCCTAAAGCAGGCAGTGCCCTGGCTGCAGTTAGTCTTGCTCTTGGTGATCCTCACCAAGCTGACAGTGCAAACCAGAACTCAGACAGCTTTGGGTTTTTTGCCCTGAGAAGAAGAGAGCATGGCAGGATGGCAGGTGTCACACCTTGAATGTGCTGTCTGGCCTCGAGGGTGCCTTTTACTTTTTACTACTCTTATCAAAATTAAAGAACAGGAAAACTGTAAAATTAAAGAACAGCAAAACTGTAAGTGAGCGAGCAAAAATGAAAGACAAGCGATGTCGAAGCATCGTATTGCAAGCCATGAAATCCGTCCCTTTATATCAGTTTTCACAGCTGCTTTCTGTGTCTCCTGCAATCACACTTAGCACGTTGATGATGTTCTAAATTTCCTCTCATGGCACGACCCTGCCCTCCCTGTTAGCGCTCAAGTATGAATGCTGGAAAATCAAAAGCCACAGAGCACGCAAGTTATGTCTCTCTCTCATGTTGTTGAGCAACACTCAGCTGGCCGGGTTTCAAGCAGGTTGTTGTGCTGTTTGGAAACCAAATACCAGAAGTGCCGGCATCTCTTTGTCATTTTCCAGACCCATTGCCGGAGCCCTGCCCAGCCCTCCCACCTAGAAGTACGTGGTTTATGTCAGCCCCTTCTGGGAGGACTCTGGTAGGTGTCTGGGGCAAAGCACAACTCTTGTCTCAGAGGAGACTGGCCAGAAAGCAGAGAGATGGCATGGAGACAGGCAGATAGAAAACCTGTGACACTTGGCGGCGGAGCTGGGTTTTTTCCAATAAGCCCAAATTCGGTACCCAACTGCATTTCTTTGGGAAGCAGGGCAACACTTCACCATAAACGCCTTTTAAAATCTCCGTCAGTTCAATCCCTGGCTCCTTGGCACAGACTTTGAGAGCCAGGATTCCCCCTTCCTCTGTAGCATACCTTAGCTTGCAGAATTCCCCACACAGAATGAAATTCGACCTTTCCACTACCCCTGGCAACCATAATTCAACTAAGCAGGACAAACCTTGGACAGCAGTTGCCCTCGGGACGTGGTATAACTAAACACGCTCTGAGCAGAAGAGTGAAACACAAAACTCATGAAACAATCCCGTCAGAAGAGAGTTGGCAAGCGGGTGCCCTTCAGGGCAAGGACACACACAAACACACGCACTCTCTCCTTTCTTTAGACTGGTGCACTTCACATAATGACAACAAATAGAAAAGAGATTAATGAGGTTAATGGCAACATTTGTGTGCTCCTAAGTCTATCCAAAGAGTGGTCGAGCACGAATTTAACTTGTTTGTATGGATGTGTTTGTTCCTGCCACTGATGTGCAAATATTGTTTCCTGATGTGGGCAGAAAACAAATGTCAAAGAAGGAAAACACAGCCAATTTGTCATCTGGCAAGAGGACAGAGCTACAGAGAGGGAAATATAAAAGTATAGCCAGAACTTAAGTTCCCAGGGGAAATTCTTCAGATATCATGGAGATAAGCGTGGCATGAAAAACCTCAGCAGGTAAGAGAAGGCAAGATAGCGGCGTGGCCTGCACTAGTATGCTCGTGAGCAATGAGGCGAGGCGTAACAACGCTGCAGACACAGAAAGAAATCAATTGGACGGGAAACTCCTTTTCTGGATGGATTTAGGGTGGTGAAAAATAGAGAGCACAGTCAATAAAGGTCAAAGACACAGCAAACCCCAAATATTCCCAGAATGACTGGAATTAGGAAAGCTAGAAGGCTGGAAACATTGCCCAAGGACATGGAACCATCTCCATCCCTTGTGGTTTTTAAGTCCTGACCAGAGAATGCCTTGAGTAACCTGGGCTGATCTCCTGGCTGCCCCCGCCCAGAGCAGGAGGCTGGACTACACATCTCCAGAGGTCCCTTCCCACCTGAATTTTCTTGCGATGCTACAAGTGCCTATGACTTGGCACACAGACGAGGCAACTACTGACATTGCCATGACAACAAACTGGGTTTATGCTGGTGTCGCAGCCTCCCACAAAGAGAATAGCGCACGCTTCCTTGAGGGAAATGTTCACCAAAAAAAAAAAAAAGATGAGATTTGCAGCGCTAGACTCATCCAAGCTTTGCTTTCAATCTGATGAAAGAATTAATAGGCTATCAGCTTGTTACACAGTTCATTTCTGCTTGTTTCAATTTTTATGTTTTTGAGACGGATGGGAGAAAATTACATGCAATCTTGCAAAAAGAAGGTAATTACATCCTCCCCCTTGGGGAGACAACCAAAATGGCTTCAGCTAATCCTCCAGTGCTGGGGAGAAAGGTAGCCAGTTCGCAGCCCGGGCCAGTTGCATGTGGCTCATCACAGCCAACCTAGTGCTGTAAAACATATTCCTTCAGCACTCACCCCATCGCCCTCCTAAGTAAAAACACGTGAAGCAAAATGCTGCCAATGCTTCACTCAAATACTGCGAACAAAATCACAAACGCAGTAATTGGGAGTTGCAAATAGGCACATTCTGCGTGGCGGCACTCCTGGCCCACTCGGAAGCCAC